>NW_014577458.1:238299-243058 GCF_000485595.1 Priapulus caudatus
CACACACACACACACACACACACACACACACACACACACACACACCCACACAGTGGGAGCAAGGTTAGGGTAAGGTTAAGGTAAAGTAAGATTATCATGAGGCCGACGCTAAACGAATCAGCGACGACTGAAGTGGTTATGTTATATCGCAGCTTGCATCATAGCTGCATATCGCAGCTTACATCGAAGCTTACATCGATCTAAGTGGTTATATCACAGCTTGCGGCCACGTAGCGTTGAACGTACGTGTGCGTGCGCGCGTCTGTGTGCGTGCGTGTGTGTGTCCATGTGTGTGCGCGCGCGTGTGTGTGGGTGTGTGTGCGCGTGCGCGTGCGTATGTGTGCGTGTGTGTGTACGCGAGCGGGGGTGGGTGTTTAGTTGTGTGTGTGTGTGTGTGTGTGTGTGTGTGTGTGTGTGTGTGTGTGTGTCGAAGTAGGCTCGATTGGTGGAACGTACATAATATGTATGTTGAAGTTGTGAACATGTGTAAATAGGGAAGGGATGAGAGGGGGAGGGGGGAGGTGGGGAGGGTAGCTGAGTGGGAGGTGCAGAGAGGGAAGGTGGAGGGGGTAGGGGAGGGGCAGGAAAGAGAAAAGAGTTGGTTGAGTAAGGTTGGATGCGCGTATATTGTGGCAGTAGAGACTCAGACGTATGCATTTTGGAGGCCCATTGTCAGGAAGATCAATAATAGTTATGCAAGTCATTACAATACAAGTCTGGGATGTCATAGCATTTGCTCAACAAATGTTGTGCAAAGCCTATTAAATAACTAAATAACTAAATAAATAAATAAATAAATAAATAAATATATATGTATATATGTATAATATATATATACCCTTTACTTGTGTTGCTCAAAAACAGGACATAAATGTGATACATTCACATCAACTACATAGTTTTCGTGGTTGAAGAGACAAAGCAAAGGAAATGCCAGCTGCTTCAAATAATTCTTGACAGACGTACAAATCGAACTCATGAAAATATCGATGATAATAGTAGACTTCTGCTATTATTTTGGCATAATTATTTGAGATGACTCAGAAACGGACCCGCCTGAGTGTTAAGCGGGGTTAAGCGTGTTAGCTTACCTTAGGTGCATGCGACCTTGGATACTTCCGGCAGCGGGCAGGTGTTATGCTGCTGATGTTGCTGTGCTTGTGGGCTCGCTTGCGTAACAAGCGCTGCAGTTCAGAGGCTGCTCTCATAGACGATGTATACTATATACACAGTATAGTGTATAGTGTAGCACATACACATACGTATATATACGTATATACTTGTACGTATACATATACATATACATATAGTGTAGCTACAGCATAGTGTATAGTATCTATGTGCTTCGTTGACGTGCGTTAATTATTGTGGTTGTGTGGCACTCACAATAGGTAATAGCCAGTCATCGCTGCTTCGATTCCGGGGCGAGGTGCATAGATCTTCGGTACACGAAGTTACAGCTTTCTAGTCTTTGTCGCTCGCAGCTGTATGGGACCGCGGATCCAAAAGTGATCCGGTGCGGTCATGATTCATCCACGCACACGCGCGCATTAACGCACACGCGCATTCATGCACGCACACACATCACACACACACACACACAACACCACACACACACCCACACACGAACACACACCACAACACACACACAACACAGCACACACACACAGCACACGCACACGCACACGACGCACACAACACACACACACACATACACACACCACACCCACGCGCGGCGCACACACACCACACACGCGGCGCGACACACACACACACCACATACACAACATCACACACACACACACACACACACGCACGGCACGCACCAACCGCACGCACGACGCACGCACGACACACACCTACACACACACACACAACACACACACACACACACACACACACACACACACACACACACAGACATGGATAGTCAGAGGCTGCAAATCGCAGGCTCGATTATTCCCGCGGCGGCGTAATAACGACGTTATAGATGACAGCTCCACAATGCGCTTAGCCGCCATTTGTTCTCCGCGGCGACACGCGAGCGCGTAATGCCGCACACGATTGCTTGCAACCCACGCCAGACGCGTTGACCTTGAACGGATATGAGTGTGAGCGAGAGCGAGCGAGAGATCAGAGGGGAGGCTTCACGGACACATGATTAAACATAACCAACTTGAAATGGAAGCGGCTCAGATTGACCAAGAACATGAGGATGTGAATCAGACGCAAGCCCAGAAGGCTCATTCGTCGAAATTCGAAATGCAAAATTATTAAAAGATAAATTTAAAGATTTAAAATATGAAGAGCTTTTACGACCAATGAGATTAACTGTTACTTTTATGCCTCAGCTGACTAATTAGAATACGCTTTTCATTCGTTAGATATGCTCGAAATTCGAAGTTGAACATTGTATTTTGAGATTAGCAATTTAAATTTTAAGTTTCTTTCTCTCTCTCTCTTCTCTCTTCTCTCTTTCTCTTTTTCGCTCTCTCCTTCTCTCTCTCTCTCTCTCTGCGCTCACACATCTTACCCGTTTGAGGACCACGCATCTATCATCTAGTTCCAATGTTTCGTCCAGATTCTAAATTGGCACTAAATGCACCCAACTGCGATTCGGGAGATTGAAATAAGGGGAGGATAAACTTGCCGATTTGCCGTGGCAGAATTGATGGCAGCGTTATAGCAGCACGCACGTCGGGACCCATTCCAACAACAAACAACGTTATCCGCTCTTTTCCTGTTGCTTGTCCTCTCTCTATCTCTACGGGATGCATGGAGCTTCATCAATCATCTTAGTTAAGTCTCTGCAACTAGTTTAGTTATAGCAATGCCACCCGCTTGGTTGCTATACGTTTGGCGCGTTTTGCTCTTTACATATGCGAATAGTAACGTCTGTGCTAATTATGCGCCATTTTTAAAAGTGTTGACATCACTTTATCTGCAACGGCCGTATGACAGCGATTATATTTTCATTTATTTCACGCGGGTGTGTGTTGCCCCCTTTTACTATCAAATATAGTTTTCACTATGGAACGGATTTGTAATTAAATGGGAAACGTGCACAGACGTACACACACGCCCCCCCCCCCACACACACGAACAACGCATACACGCATTTATGCTCCCGCACACGCACGCACGCACCCACGTTGGCATACACACGCACACTGTCGTATTATTTCACGCAAATAAATGAATCGGAAATTTCCTTTCGATTATTTTAGTTGCAACGTTTTCGTAGAATATTCGTTGTTGCATTTGAGATCGAGGGCCCTGTTATTTCGCCATCGGCTGCCACAAACCGCCAATCTATCATTAATAACGCATTTATTTAATTTGACCACTGAATAATTACGGCAGTCGGAAAATTCCGCTGGTTGTGGCTGGTCGAATTCTGCACGCAGCATATATCGGGGGAATCGGGTTATTCATGGGCTAGCTGTCTGCTGCGAACAGGCAAAGTTTTATAACACGGCGGTTTTAATACGAAATCCTTGTTTCCTCTCATGTATGCTTGTCGGATCGTAAAATTAAAAAGTACGTCGTAGTCTGAATTGCTTCGCACGGCTTAGTAGAATGTCTGTTTCAGACCGAACACGATATTTCACACAATCTTTGCATCTTCATACTTGCAAGTGAAACGTATAATGTAAGATAGAAAACAGGGCCTATTTCTCGTCCATTTACTCTCAATAATATTTGTGATTCCGTTTGCTAACACTCAATTCAAATCACAGTATAACCACACAGTGAGTAGAGTAATTGCGCAACGTACTTCTGAAATTGAAAGCGCTGCTCGAATTTTCTTTATTAAGTTGAACTCTGCATGATATGTCTCCCTACTCCGAATGTGATTTGCAGATGTAACCATGGCAGAATCATCATGCTGGCACGGCTAACATAAAGTGCAATTTCTAGGCCAAATTCGACGCGAAACTTTCTGTTTGCGTTTTACACCGCTGAGGACGTGCTTACGCCCACTCCCCCTCTCATGCACATCATGTCAACACAATTACTCTGCTGCACCCACAAGCCTGTCGCAATAACAGTTTGCCTTCCATTGGTGACTTTGCCAGCTCGCAAGCTCGCGTTGCTAAAAGCAGGGAAGATCGCTTGTGACAACGCTATTAATCTATTTCGCCTATAATTAGCGGTGAATTGCGAACAGGTCGCTATCACAGTGCTTGTCTATTAGTGTGAAGCATGGCAAGCAGTGTCAGTCACGCACCGTCACCGACTCCCCCGCAGAGTGGCAGCGATGAGATCCGCATTTTCTCATGATTGCGTCAGGCAGTGTTGGCGTCTGTGGTTGCACCGGCTTCCGGGTCGTAGGTCACTTCGTGACGTATTTCCGGGACTTGCGTACGTAGCCCTTTCCGTGGTTACTGTTCTGCATTCATCTACTGCGGTCTATCGAAAAAAAAAATCCACACTAGATATCACTGTTGACAGCTTCTGATTCTATGTATTGTTTTTTTGTGTGCGAAGTCAGCTAACACTACGCCAGTGTTGTGTTGCTCCCGGTGATTCCATTCTAACCACCTCACGGTCGTTTGAAGGTAAAGTGGCGTAGTTCGCGTAATGATTGTAATTCGTCACGCTATTACGCGCGCTGAAGTTTCGTAGCCAAGCAAAAAAGTCGCTCAGTGCATACGAGTTCATATTTCACACACATTCTCATATTCGTCGTCGTCGTCGTCGTCGTCGTCGTCCTCCTCCTCCTCCTCCTCTTCTTCTTCTTCTTCTTCTTCAGCTT
>NW_014577458.1:243068-249537 GCF_000485595.1 Priapulus caudatus
CTGACTCGCCGCTCACTGGTGGCTGCTGCTGACTCGCCACTCGCTGACTCGACGCGCTATCGATCGCGCGGTGGCTACACACACACACGCGAGCGATTGCATGACCTCCGTTTGCGCGGAGGTAATAATAATAATAATCATAATCATAATAATAATCATAATCATAATAATTTCCATTATCATCATCATTAGTAGTAGTTTATACAGTATATCGTAAGACATCGAACATGAATGTACGTAATTTAATAATCAATTTTATAATTATAATCATAATAATAATCATAATCATCATAATTTCCATTATCATCATCATTAGTAGTAGTTTATACAGTATATCGTAAGACATCGAACATGAATGTACGTAATTGCATCATTTTAATGCATCTCGCTAACATTCATTAAAATGTTGTGCCAGGTTATACATCAGACTTCACAACTTTACAGGCTAAAGCACGATAAAGCTGTTCCTACACAATTATTACCGCCAAGGTCTACGGCACTGGTATGTAAAGGTCTTTGATGAAATCTATCGAGATCCGAATCTGTGTAGCTACAATCACACGCATGAGTTATGCACGCACATGATATAGTGCCTCAATGGGAATTAAGCAACGTGAATGAAACGAAAGAGCAAGAGGAATGTTCCGTTACATCCTGCGTGTGATGAGCAAGAGTACCGCCTGTGTGGAAATGATATTTCTCGAATTATTCGAGTTTAAATTTCGGTGAATTATAATAAATTAAATTTTTTTTTTTTCTGTAATTAAAAAAAAGAAGTTTAATTGTTGTAATAATTTTAACAATAATTTAAGTATTTCTAAATCAGTAATAAAGTAATATAATAATAATTACCATAGAATAATTCATAATAATATTTATAATAGAATATATTTTAAAGCGATTGTTGCGAGAATTTTCCAGTGTTTTCACCACTTTCATGACACCTACCGTTATTGCTTGAGTAACAGCAATTGTCTAGAGTAACAATAAAATGTCTTAGAACCTTCGTATTTACCAAAAACTGCCAGCTTCGAACTAGTTTCGTAAACATTCGTTTTCTGTTATCTTGAACTAGGCGGAAGTGTGGATTAGCTTGTGGCGCCACCGCTTATCTGCCATAGACAAAGCATGACTCTCTCAAATCATGCACTTGTTTTCAATTAATCACCGACACAAATACAAGTTTACCAATTCTGCCATTAGGCATTGTCGCGACACGATAAAATGCATTGCTGTTACGATGTGTTCATATCCAAATTTCTATGCTATAACTGCATAAAATCGTAGTATTTTTAATGTTGGTGTAATCAGTGATATTTTCGCTGTCAGGTGAGACTATATACAGCTATATTTAGTTTTTCTGAGCACAAATCTCGCAATAATCATTTTATTAATGATAGCATCATTAATAGTATTAATAATAATAATAACAGAGGTAATGTTTACACCATGACAAGTATAATATATAGCGACATAATTACAACGTGTATATAACTAAAACTGACTTTGTTTACACGATACTGCAAAACTTCAATTTAAAGAAGTAATACTCTAGGGATTATTCGCACACACGGCTTTACTACTAATCCTCTATATTTGCTTTTGGGGCAAACAACATTTTCTTCATCATAATCGCGTGGTAAATTCCACTCCCCACCCCACCCCCGCGCGCTTCCTCCCCCTTCCCCCGCCACCTACACGGGTCTGCCATGAATCAATATATTCTCGTACACGAGGTAATTGAGCTAGAATCGAGCAAGCACTCAATCCATCGTTTACGATAAACATCAGCCGGGAGCTATTGCGATAATCCATCTATCTATCTCACTCTTCCTCTCTCTCTCTCTCTCTCTCTCTCTCTCTCTCTCTCAGAGGAACGAGAGAGAGAGAGAGAGAGAGAGAACAGAAGAAAGAGGCAGAAAGAAAGAGAGAGAACGCGCGCTTAAGAGAGCATGCAGAGATAGTAGGCATAAGTGTCTGCGTGATTCGTTGGCGGGTGTAAAAGGTCAGCTGTCTGTAATGTGCTGGTATAGTCACGCTCGCTGTTCCCTGACGACACCGACATCGTTCTCAAGGTGTCCTTCAGCGACATGATGATAAAACTCGTCGCTACATCGCGTCGCGTCTCCCGCGCTATACGACTCACTTCTTGTTGGTGTACGTCGCATTATAGGCGCACGCGTACCAGCACATACAGTCAAACCTCTGATAGCGGCCACCTGTGTAGAACGGTCACATGTCCGTAAAGGCCACTTTTGGCGTATCCCTTGAGTGGCGGCGATACAATGAGAATACCTTCATAGAACGGCCATGCGCGCATAAATGCTACTTTTGCCGTTTATATACTGTCGGCGTTATATACAGCTTCGACTGCATTCACACATAGTAATCACAATAAATATCGATAAAGATCTCACACTAATCTTCGATGCACAACGAGGCCCAGCGAGGGCAAAAATTATTCACATATAGCAATCGATTCACGTGCCAGCGTTTTCATCTATAGACTACAACACAAGTATATAATTATATACGCTCGCCCGCGGTAGACGTGAGCAGCATTGATTTACACATTAGGAATCCCCTTGGCACAGCAGTTAGACGAACCGCGGTATATTCCTGCCTGAGATACAAAAAGGGGCTCTGATCCCTTTATATTAGCGCACCGTCACGGTGAATGACTACGAAATCTAGATGCTGTAAGATCTATACTTTGCGCATCGAGGCGCCGCGTCCCAGCAACACAAGAATAATACCGAACTTGTCAGCTTTTAAATATTTATAACGATTTCCATTTACAACAGTATAGACGCGTGGATGCCTATATTGGCGCCGGGTGTGAGTTGGTTTGGCTCTCTGTTACGATTTTAGGATCGCAGGCTTCACTTTAGTTATCAGTGAATCGAATTAGTTTACTAAATGGAGAAGCCACAGCAGATCGTAAAATAGAGAATGCCAAAACACATAGAAGCCGTATACAGCGAGAAGGGATATACCAGGTTCTTGTGTGTGTGTGTGTGTGTGTGTGTGTGTGTGTGTGTGTGTGTGTGTGTGTGTGTGTGTGTGTGTGTGTGTGTGTGTGTGTGTGTGATCAGAGCCATGCTATATCTCTCCTTTCACGCGTCATACACGCATATACACATCACATTCCTTCACATTCCTTCACATTTCCTTCACATTTCACTTATCGTCTGCTCAAATCATCACTTTACAACGACTAAACGGCGAATTTCTGCCGCACGCTTTTTTTCTCCGCCACGATACGACTATCTATACATCGTCGCGCAAATTTTATAGTACAGCCATAAACGGCTATTGCTAACACCCTCGCCTTCACGAGCTCGCTTCACTTCATTCGCCCGTCTATCGACGTTTGCTTGCAAGCCTATACCCGTACACAGAGTACCGATTATTCCTGTGAGTTGTCCCCGTTGCGACGCTGCACACCGTAGTCCTCATCAGGCGGCTTCGGGAGAGTTCGGGAAGAATCGGGAAGGTGGCAATCGACAAAGCGGTTGGCCGCCGCACGATCGCATTACTGTTATCTTCATCTCTTCCTTCTCTTCTTCCTCGTCTTCGTCCTCCCCCTCCCCCTTCTCCCCCTCCTCCTTCTCCTCCTCCTACTCCTACTCCTCCTCTGCTCTCCGCAGTCAACATCGAGTGGCTCTCTCACTCTCTCGACGCGCGAGAGTCCCTCTTACCGGTTTCTTCCTTTTATTGAGCAGATTTAGGGGGTCGTCGTCGCCGGAGTAAACTTCCGGTCAGACGGGGTCACCCCCACGTTGACCTTCCGGTCAGACGGGGTTACCCTCACGTTGACCTTCCGGTCAGACAGGGTTACCCCACGTTGACCTTGCGGTCAGACGGGATCGCCCCTGGTTTGACCTTGCGGTCAGACGGAATCGCCCCTGGCTTGACCTTGCGGTCAGCCGGTATCGTCCCTGGTTTGACTTTGCGGTCAGACGGGATCGCCGCTCGACTGACCCTCCGGTGCGTGAATGATTCTGAAGAAGGCGGGGTGCATTCGTCGTCATTTCATCAGATCGTTGATGATCGTCGGCGAATAGTTGTTGAGGCGATCCTTGCGGCTGCCGTTGACGAGCGTCTTGTTCAGCTTTGCGTCGTTCAGGCAGTAGGCGTTCAGCTCTACCATGTATTCGGACAGTTCGATGTTGTCCTCAAAAGGGTCGTCGTCGGACGGGGTTCGGAGTTCGTTGTGATTGAGCCGATCGGGAGGCTGCACGGGCGATGGAGAGCGGCTACGCAGCGGGAGGCCTGCGACGAGCTTCGCTCGGGTGTGGTTGTCCATCTTCTCTGAGGCTCCGCGAGGTCGCAGCGGCGCGCGCGAGTCGGGCGAGGCGCTGTTGGCTCCCTGCGGACACTCCATCTGCGTGCCGGAGGTGTCCGAGTGCACCTGCTTGCTCGTAAATTTATACGAGCCATTGAAATGTGCGAGAAAGGGGCTGCGCTGTTTCTTTGGGGGACGAAAACAGCGAAAAAGCGTCGTCTTGAAGGCGCCGCGAAACTTGAGCGACATGACGTTGTAGAGTATCGGGTTGATGGTGGCGCTCGTGTAGTAGAGCACACCGGACACATAGGTGATGATGTGGAAGATGCCGACCAGCTTCTCGTTCCAGTCCTGCACGTAGACGACCATGAGACGCTGAGACTGGTTCGGCGCGTAGCAGATGAAGAACGCGATCACCACGGCAACTGCAACGAGAAAATAAAAACAAGATGGCGACGTGTGTGTGTGAACGTTCGAATTTGAGCATTAATTTCGATGATGGAAAGCGATGTAATGCATTGTACACACTCTTCATTAGATTTCGTCAGTAGGGATCGCATTTCAGTGTTATTATATCTCAAGCTTCAAGGTCGCTTTACCCGTTGACTATTTCACTTGGTGGACACGCGACTACCTATTTTAACTGTAATGTTTCTCAAGAAAACGTTATTGATTCGTCTATCCATGGATTTATCGGCAAGGTCATGGATGGTAAATTGTTAGGTATCAAATTGTACTCTACCGCTGGTCAGCATTGAGCAAATCGCAGCTCGCTCACTTATAGTACTTTCCCACTAACTATAATTCGGCGATCTCACCGCGTGGAGCGTATTTAGTAAATGATGCAGCTCGCTCGGCATGAATGGAAATTCGAGGTGTACTCGTCGGCAAGTACGAATTACTGCGACAGGTCGCGTTGCGGTGCTCTTGCGAGTGGGATGCGCCCACATCGTTGCCGATATGAAAGATGGATGAGTAAGTCGAGTTTGGTGCGCATGCGCGTGCCCCCGCGTGGTAAAACAATTAATTACGCAACCGCGAAATTGCCTTTGCTTCTCTAATTTTTGCACGAGCTCCGTCGTCCGTAGCTCTACCCGTATAGCGTTTCGCACCACAACAAAGTTCCTCCTTTCCCCTCTCTCCTCTCTCCTTTCTCCCCCTCCTCTCTCCTCTCCCCTCTCTCCTCTCCCCTCTCTCCTCTCTTGCTTCTCTCCTCTCTCTTCTCTCCTCTCTTCTCCTTCCTCTCTGCTGCAGAGCGAAGACCTACACACTCTTCGTTGCTCCTTATTACTCCCCTTTACGGATAGAACTATAGGTTTTGCGACGCGTTCGTGGTTAGGTTATAAGGTTAGATAAACGTATAGGTGATATATAGTGGCTGACGTGTAGATGTTGAACGGGCGTAAGGTTACTAACGGCGTTACATGCGCGTCCGTGCAAGACGAAGGATGTGCGTGCACTCGTACGTCACCCGGTCCACTAATTAGATTCGCGTTAATTATCAGAATGAATTAGTTCCGAGGAGAACAGACACAGCGATGCACGCACGCACGCACTCTCACACAATCGTGCGCGCACCCACGCGTTCAGGCAAGCTCCCATATATATTGTTCTAACAATAACCCAAACTTACCCCGGTACTTCCAATACATTGTGGTTTAACAATAAAGTTATTATAATAGTAGGGATATGGAATGTTTTGAGAGGCGAGAGAGAAGCATAAGGAGGAATCGAAAGATGGAGAAGAAATGGATAGCGAAGAATAGAGAGTGGCACGCACACACGCAGACACAGTCGTGAGTGCATGCACGCACGCAGGCACGCTCCCATATGTATGTTTTGAGGGGCGAGAGAGAAGCATAAGGAGGAATCGAAAGATGGAGAAGAAATGGATAGCGAAGAATAGAGAGTGGCACGCACACACGCAGACACAGTCGTGAGTGCATGCACGCACGCAGGCACGCTCCCATATGTATGTTTTGAGGGGCGAGAGAGAAGCATAAGGAGGAATCGAAAGATGGAGAAGAAATGGATAGCGAAGAATAGAGAGTGGCACGCACACACGCAGACACAGTCGTGAGTGCATGCACGCACGCAGGCACGCTCCCATATGTATGTTTTGAGGGGCGAGAGAGAAGCATACAGAGAAAGCAAAGGCAAGACGGGGAGGAAACAACTAAC
>NW_014577458.1:249910-251303 GCF_000485595.1 Priapulus caudatus
GAGAGAGAGGGAGAGAAAGAGAGAGAGAGTGGTAGAGAAGAGAGATTCGGAGAAAGAGCGAAAGTCTGCGCAAGAAACTTAGAGAGAGAACGAGAGATCGAGAGCGAGAAAGAGAAAGAGGGCGAGAGATAGGGAGAGGGAGGAGAGAGATAGCGCGCGGGAGGAGGGAAGAGAGAAAGATAGAGAAGGTGATGACGACTAATATTTCGAATGTTTACGGCAGCTGTCCTAGCACTCGCGGGGTTCACCTGTTTTTTTTCTAGCGCTTCTCCGTATTCCTATTGATCTACTCTCCCGGTCGTTTACCCGCCCTCTCATCTTTCTCTCTCTCTCTCTCTCTCTCTCTCTCTTATTCTCTTTCTCTTTCTTACCTTGACCCAGGTGTTGGATTATATAGCACTATCCATTACACTAGCCTATCCATTAGATGTGTGTTGCTTCTAAGAACTCCGCCGCCCACACACGAGTTTCGTCTTTCTAGTATTGCATGGCTCGCATCCGTGCGATCACATCTCGTGCGACGTCGCTTTCTCTGCACGCCCCATGCCAGTTTCTGTTACGCGGCGATCACGTGACCAACATCAGACTGACGTGTAGTGTTTTATCTTCTCGGTGCGCCAAAATCCGCTCCCTAGTGACCCCGCGGGTCCGCGACTCAAATTAAGTAACTATATGCTCCATTTACCTAGATCAATCATTCCACGCCAAAGGACGAGCGCTTCCTGTTATTCGACCGGCCGGGGAAGAGCTTCGAGAGCAGTTTGTATTGAGCAGAGAAGCGTCGTTCGTTTGGATAATGGCGGTGTTGTATGGACGGAAGTGCCACGAGCGACGAAGCTTATTGGTCAATATGCAGAAGCAACATATCTCAATGTACGAAAGACTATGACTACGTATTCAGCAGTATGAACATGCTCTTTGGAAAGATGTACTAGTGGATTCGATCCTGCAGTTATGTGATCCGTTTAATTAATTAGCTGGGTGCTGTGATGCGCGGAGCCTTGATATTGCTGGGAAATCTGCATCACGCACTCTAAATGTAGTTAATACGTATACTTGACAGGTGATACGATATAATAAATGTAGTTAATACCAATTTGACAGGTGATGCGACATTCTAGATATAGATGATACCAAGAGCGTATTAAAAAGGTTATTACGCTTCTTAATACGCTCTTGATGATACGCATTTGGCAGCAGGTAGTACCGTTCTCTAATGACTGCCAGGGTAATCTAATTATGTGTGTAGCAACAAATCAGAAGCGTCACCGGTCACGTCGCCATGAAGACATGCAGATTGCGTCAAATATTTCCATTTATGACATGTGTGTGTGTGTGTGTGTGTGTGTGTGTGTGTGTGTGTGTGTGTGTGTGTGTGTGTGTTGTGTGTGTG
>NW_014577458.1:251966-259466 GCF_000485595.1 Priapulus caudatus
ATTTTCTTTTATAGCGAAATTCTGACAGCTTTAATTCGAGACAAATTATCGTGAGGTTCTTGTACGATATATGTACGATACTAGTCAAAGAAACATTAAATAACGCTTTTAACCTGCTAAGTGATTTTCTTTTATAGCGAAATTCTGACAGCTTTAATTACCTGTTACTGCGGCGCAATCCGGTATCCGCCGCAGGTAAATATATCATTCGCCGCATGCAGCGATTGAAAGCTAGGGGGTCCATCATGAATACTCACCAGCAAACTGCGATGTGTAATTGTGATTCGAGCCGAAACCGTAATAATTGTGCCCTAGTTTGCTCGCCGAGTACTCGTCGCTCACGCGAGATGCCTATCTTCTTAGCAAACGAGGATCAGACGCATGAAAAGCTGCGAACGCACTCAGTCCTGTCTGCTGCACGGGGACCTGGCAGTTGAAGCGCGACTAAATGGACACGCACGCATTCTTGCGACGATTTCCATGTCATTTATCCCTGACTACAAGCACGCAGATTGAATATCACTGACTACAGGGTCACATATTGAATATCACTGACTACAGGGCCACATATTGAATATCATTGACTACAAGCTCACAGATTGAATATCACTGACTACAAGCTCACAGATTGAATATCACTGACTACAAGCTCACAGATTGAATATCACTGACTACAAGCACGCAGATTGAATATCACTGACTACAAGCACATGGATTGAATATCACTGACTACAAGCACATGGATTGAATATCACTGACTATAGTGACTACAAGATGATACGTGTACACGTCATTGCATTCAACACTGTCATCGAGGACATTCGTTCAAAACCGTCACCAAATAGGTCCTACACACCATTAAAACCGTCACCAAATAGGTCCTACACACCATTAAAACCGTCACCTAGGACACGCGATAATATAATCAGACATCTAGGAACCACCATTCAAACCTCCCCAGCAAGAACATGCTATTTAGCACCCAACACCCAGCACCTGATATCAACCATAATATAATTGGCATCAGACACCCAACATCCATCACCCACCCTTTGACACCTTATTTCTGACACCCAACCGCTATCATATAACCTTTCCAAATCACCTGAACATTTTCTCACCTTTCTTTACGTTCATTAACTAACAGTCCCAACTAAAAATTATGTGCTTTTTCTTTGAAATCCTATTAGGTAAATAATGTATACAAATTCTAGATTGTTGACTTTTATGATAATAAGAGGAGGAGGAACTATCAAATAATTGCACAAAGGTAAATGAAACCTTACACATTTACAAACACCTGTCATATCCTAATAATTATATGACGGTATAGTGATAGTTCATTTCGCTTTTGGCCTCACACGTTATAATGCGGACGTACTGTCTACATTTTCAGCTTCATCCTTATTAGTTTATTGCCAATTTTTAACGGATTTACGCTTTTTGTAGTCGATTGCTACATAAGAGTCATTATAAAGCCGTGCTCTTCGTATTACGTTTTTAATTGGGTAGTATACATTCGCAGCAAACGCGAGCGACATAAACGAAATACGATGAAAATTATGGAATCAAGTTTGTAATGTGACGTTTGTAATAAGATGTAGCTGGAATCACAAAATTACGAACCAAGTTTGAATAAGAATCGATTTGATCCGCATTTAGAAATAACGGTCACGTCAAACCAGTTTCCTTTAACCTCTCATCTTGCGCAAATGCATTAGAGCTAGTTGACAGGTCGGCGTTTTCTTTTTTTTAAAGCGTACTCCATTTACCTAGTTCTTAATATTGTCAAAGAAACATTAAATAACGCTTTTAACCTGCTAAGTAATTTTCTTTTATAGCGAAATTCTGACAGCTTTAATTCGAGACAAATTATCGTGAGGTTCTTGTACGATATATGTACGATACTAGTCAAAGAAACATTAAATAACGCTTTTAACCTGCTAAGTGATTTTCTTTTATAGCGAAATTCTGACAGCTTTAATTCGAGACAAATTATCGTGAGGTTCTTGTACGATATATGTACGATACTAGTCAAAGAAACATTAAATAACGCTTTTAACCTGCTAAGTGATTTTCTTTTATAGCGAAATTCTGACAGCTTTAATTCGAGACAAATTATCGTGAAATTATTTTAAAGGTATTACCGTGACGTCATTGTTCAGCGACACTGGCGCCAGTAATATAACGAACGCCGTTTAAACCGCTGGTAATGCATCACCGACTTGCCGATGGTAACAATACCGCGAGCGATGAAGTCCAATCAAATCACTCCAATGTAATTATTTAGCTGTTCGTTATCGATCGATCGCTCTGTGTCTCGATCGAGAAAAATATACGACAAACAATGCATGTCCGCCCATGCGACGATCGATTTCTCAGCTGTCCGCCCATGCGAGATGGCGTCAAGGCGCCATTAGCCGCACAATACGTCTGCGTTTCGACACGTAAATTTCACTGACTTGAAAATGAGATGAATTAATGTAGCAGCCGACGACGACGACGACAAGATACGCGTCATCGCGTGCTAACTGCACTCACTGCTGCAGTGATGATACCGGACGGCGTTCGACAGTAGCACATATAGCGTGTGAGATGAACTCTTTGGCGACACTAGCGTTAAATGCGTGCCCTCGATTCCACGACGCCATGCGTTGCCGGTCCACTAAACTTTGACCCGATTCGAACCAATTTTCGTAATTTAGATGGCGCTCATTTTACAGCTGTCAGTGCTGTTAGGCTTGTACCTCGTATGTTTCCTGCGTAAAAACAGACGGAGGGCCCCGTATAACCAATATGTGGACCAACATCGGGCATCAGGGCAGGTCGGAAGTGCAAATAGGACCACTTCTCCTTTAAGAAACCCGTCTAAAGTGCCGAGTAATTCCGATCCAAGTGCAATTCATCTGCTTATCTGCAATTAAAGTAGTCCATTGCAAGCACGTCTTATTCATGATGTCCTTTGCGAAAACGTTGCTATTAAGAATAACGTATAAATAGAAACGACGGGTTCTTTTTTCTCGATTCGAGTCAATTCCAACGCAAACAAGCAATTTTCGCCAACACCGTATTCGTATATATTATCGCAAATACGCCAACGACAGACATGATTCACCAGACTATGAATGAATTACAGTAGTCTAATGACGTAATGACAGTGGTTACGGGGCTGGGCACACGGGAGGGGCACACGGTTACATGCACATGGCTTGGCAGGTATTAAGTCTTCCGCCAACCACATTGCTCGTGCTAGAGCCCATATCCAATGTCTTATATATATATTTAACCCATACATTAGTTATAGACCCCTACTATCTTACTTATTTATGTATGTATATATATATATTATAATATTGTGTGTGCCGTAGTGTGCGTGGCGTTACGTAGTATGTTTGTGTGTGTATTTTGTGTGATGAGCAGGTGGTGTGTGCGGTCGTGTATTTGTGTGTGAGCGTGTGAGTGTGTGTTGTAAAACTTGATTGCTTCAAGCAAGTGGGCGGGCTTTGGCAGCCGGGCGTGTGTGGCGGTGATTTAGCCTGCTAGAGTACTTATTATATGCGCGGGAAAGCATCAAGGTATGGTTTATGATGTATAATATAGAAACTTTACTAGCGTTAAATTGTTCAGCCAATAGAATACACCATTACTGAAAGCCTAAAGCTCCTCATTCAATGACTAACTATTCATTACTTACAGTCCGCACCTCGTTAGTACGAAAACTCGACGGGGCCCAAAGAAAAATCAGTACGTATTAAGCGTGGTTTCCGTTGATATTATATTAGCCTTAAATTTGAAGAAGAACAACAAATGGATTAGAAGGTGTGTACAAAGTGTTTGTATATAGAAATGAATATACCGTGGACAGATAAAAATTTTATGTTAGTTAACAGGATCCTGTATTAATTGTGCTATCGTATCAAGTCAATATTTTACTAAGAGATTACTATGAATCCGGGCGGATTTAGAGAAATCATTCGTATAGTATCATGCAGCGTAAACGAGGGCGAAATATGGCCGCCGGAGTATCTAATACAACCAATTTGTTGGTGGAATCGGGATGGCTCGTAGGGGTGTTGGCCGGAGCCATCTAACGCAACAAATAATCGTAATTTAACATATACTGTTCTCAGCAAAATTCCTATTTTCCTCGATATTTTTTCCACATCTTGAAAATTCCTAACTTCTATTTTTGAGCGTCATTGTCACATTGACGCCCTGGACTAACTATATAGGTTACAAACGTCGTCGACCCTCGTCTGGCGCCCTCCCGCCACTCTCACGCGGTCGCAAGCTCGGATGTAGTTTTAGGCGGTTCTCTGCATTGCAATGAAAACTGTTTATCTGTGATCAGATCGTCGATGGCTTACCGTGTTACGCTGTCACGACAAGTCATGTTTTATTCAGTGCGCTCACACTCGCGCTATATATACTGGCTGCTGCTGCTGCTGCTGTGCTGCTGCTGCCGCGCTACTGCTTGGCGCTGCGCTGCTGCGCTGCTGCTGCTGCCACTGCTGCTGCTGCTGCTGCTACTACTACTACATGCTGCTACGTGCTTGCTGCTGGCGTGCCCTGCTACTGCTGCTGCTTGCTCTGCCTGCTGCTTGCTGCTGCTGCCGCGCTGCGTGCTGCTGCTGCCTGCTGTGCTGCTGCGCTGCTCGCTGTCGCGCTCGCTGTCGCTGCTGCTGCCGCTGGCCCCGCTGCTGCTGCTGCGCTGCTGCTGTTGCTGCTGCCGCTGCTCGCTGGCTGCTTACTGCTGCTCTGCTGCTGCTGCGGCCGCTGTAAAACGTTCCGCGGAAGGTGTGCATGACCTACGTGAATACGTGTGTGTGGTGTGGGGTGTGGGTGTGGGTGTGGGTGGGGTGTGGGTGGTGGGTGTGGGTGTGGGTGTGTGTGCTGGTGTAGGGTGTGTGTGTGTGTGTGTTGTGGGTGTGATGTGTGTGTGTTGCCCCACCCCCGCCGTTGTGGGTGTTGGGTGTGTGTGTGTGGTGTGTGTGGGTGTGGGTGTGGGTGTGGGTGTGGGTGGCGGGTGTGGGCTGTGGGTGTGGTTGTGGGTGGTGTGTGTATGTGCATGCGCATGTGGCATGCGCATGCGCATGTGCCAAGTTTTGCAGCGTGGTTTAACAATTTAAAAGCAGGTGAAAAACGACAGGATTATGATCCATATCGAAAGAAAGAATTGAGCGCGCGCTTCAACAGCAGTTCCAATGTGTCCAATCCTATATGTTTGTACATATTGCCAACGCGCAACTGGACATTTAGCGCGCATGCACAGGTTGTACTTTCCAGCAACATCGGCCAGCTACATAATACCGCGAATGAACAGTGAATAGATATTAGACTCAAGATTATTAAGAATTAAAATTCTAATTATCTGCGTTCGGATTACTTTACGCCTCGAGAAAAAATTCTCGTACTTTTATATATTTCCAGATTATGAATCTTGTGGCGTAACAATCGAAAAAATTCGTTTGCACATGGAATTAACAATTAGCGATGAGGGTAAAAGCGAGCTTCACCAGCATTTTAGTCGGGCGAACGCGATGCACCATGAGATTCAACCAATAGAATGAAAAACCGCCCCTCCACACAACACACACACACTCAGACAGCAGACACACCACCAACACACACATCACACACACACACACACCACACACACACACACACACACACACACACACACAGCACCACAAGCTATGGCGCATCGCAAACAATAATCTTCTAGTTACCGTGTCCATGTAAGATCGCTGACAAAATAATTGAAGAGTAAAATATTAGTCGCGTAGATTGACGTTGGGTTTGACCTTTCAACGCGTTGCGAGTTCATATGCAAGCGTAAATACGAGGGCTAGGCAAAAACAAACACATGAAGGATCACGCTTTCGCGGCGAATGTATGGAAGTATGATAAATGGAGAATTGGTACGGCAGCAGGCGAATATAACTTGCAATCCGTTCGCCCTGATAGGTATACTTACATACCTTTGCTCACCTCTTGATTTCAAGTAATGCGCCCGCAGCATATTTTCGTTGTGAATTAAGGAGAATGTGTGTGTGTGTGTGTGTGTGTGTGTGTGTGTGTGTGTGTGTGTGAGCGTGTGCGTGTGCGTGTGCGTGTGCGTGGTGCGGTGGCGTGTGCGTGTGCGTGTGCGTCGTGCGTGTGCGTGTGCGTGTGCGTGTGCGTGTGCGTGTGCGTGTGCGGCGTGCGTGCGTCCTGTGTGTGTGTGCGTGCGTGCGTGGGGCGTGCGACTGCGTGACGTGCGTGTTGTGGTTGTGGTGTGGATGTGTGTGTCGCGTGCGTGCGTGCGTGTGTGTGTGTGCCGTGCGTGCGTGCGTGGTGTGTGTGTGTGTGTCTGTGTGTGTGTGTGCGTGCGTGCGTGGCGTGTGTTGTGTGTGTGGTGTGTGGTGTGTGTGTGTGTGTGTGTGTGTGTATACGTGTGTGTGGGAATGGGTTATTGTTGCCTGCGTGTTGTGCGTGCGTGCAAGTGGCGTGTCTGTATACGTAATCACGATGGCGGCTTACCGCTTTTTAGTGCGTGTGTATGTATATATTGCACCGCATATGTGTATGTGTATATATATATATATATTATAGTATATATATATCATATATAGTATACGCATATATGCACGTGCGTGCGTGCGTATGTGTACATACAAACGTGTCTGTTTGTTGTGCTTACAACGCGCATATTGGTTGTGGTTTATATTAAGTACATTATTCATTATAATATAACGTGAATGCGTTAAAATCATGAATCAGCTACAAAGATGCATTTAACTGAGTTAATATTTCTACGCTCAGATTGCCAAAAAATCCAATCAGAGGAAAATGATCAATTACCGCTTAATTAGATTCACCTTCTTCCATCAGTAATTCTTTGATTAGCATGATAATTTCGCACATGAAATACTTCGAGTCCAAAACTCATGTGCCGCCATACCTAGGCCAGGTCTACCCCTCATTGCTATAACAAGCAAGTGAGCACCATTCACCGTTAGAAAACGGACGATGTTCTGACGCATGTCAGTACACTTTTAGCCGAACATTGGCTTGTTTCGTGGAATGCATGCAGACAATTTCGTGTTCTAACCTCACTATTTCCGCCCACCTTCTCCGCACTATCTCGCTGCCACCTACACCAATCCGCACACCACTCTCGCTTGCAATGCGACATTAAATAGCGATCGAGCTACCACGCGCACCTCTCCCCCATCTCTCGCCCTCACACGCACACCGACTGCAACATAGCAAACTCTCCACCAACTCCACGCACACTCACACCGCCCCCCCACACCCACCACAGCCGCCTCTCGCACCACCCCAACTACATCTTCCCTTACGTCTCCCACCCCCCGCTCTCACTCGTAGGATCGCGAACAAAAAATAATTGAAGAGTAAGAATATAGTCGGCGTAGAGTTGCCGTTGGTTTGACTTCACGGTTGCGAGGCTCATATGCAAGCGAATAACGAAGCTCGCAAAACAAACACATCGAATGA
>NW_014577459.1:0-1827 GCF_000485595.1 Priapulus caudatus
GCGCGCGCGCGCGCGCGTCGTGTGTGTGTGTGTGTGAGAGAGAGAGAGAGAGAGAGAGAGTGTGTGTGCGCGCGCGCTCGCGTGTGTTTGTGTGTGTATCTCTCTGGACTGTGTGTTTAGCCGGAGTGTGTATACGCTTGCGCATAAGCTTCTGACTTATTTCAGTTTTCGAGAACGACCCTAACATTCACTGTGAACTCTTATAGGCGGGGCAGGATCGCGATGCAAGGCCTATTATGCAGAAACAAATTTTGTCTGCGTCTGTTTTTACAATGTGACTGTGTAATTAAATAGACAACGGCTTGCTGTACACGAAGATGCCGTTCAACCTAGCTCTCTCTCTCTCTCTCTCTCTCAGTGAGGCGCGACAGCGAGGTCGTGCGCACACACGCGGCAGATGGTCAGAAAATCCTAAATACCATGTAAAATGCCTCACTGCAAATGACGAGCAAAAACTTTCGCGGCTAAGATCAATAAATGATTTGTCAATCCGACGCCATTCCCACGTTCCGGCCCCTCTACACACACACACACCGCACGCAAGCTTCACTGCCAAAATCTTTTCATGTGTATCTGCCAGCTGCTCACATGAACAGGACGCGACGAGACATATGCAAAATATACTTTCTCCTTGCGAGTTCAGGCGCCAGTTCACGCAAGTTCCCTGGCGCGAGCTAGAGATATCTCCAGATCTGTTAAAACATACTATAGGCTTCACATATGGTAGGAATTAGCGATAGAGATGGACACGTTCATAATTATCCAATTATAATATTCCCAGGCACCAGTTTAGAGACGCGTACGATCACAAAGAGACGCATGAACGCATGTTATTAAGAGCGTATAAAGAAAGAGCGTATAACCTTCTTTGTACGCTCTTGATGTTATATAACCCGTGCTGAATCAATACACCAACAGACATCGAAATTAAAATTATATTCTAGAGAGCAGAGGAGACGCGATGCAGAGAGAGAGAGAGAGAGAGAAGAGAGAGAGAGATGGACGGAGAGATCGAGAGGTGGGCGGAGAGACGAGAGGAAGAGAGATGAGACGAAGAGAGAGAGAGCAGGCGGGAGAGATCGAGCGAGAGGACGTAGATTGAGAGGGTCTGTGGTGAGAGACGCGAATCGATCTTCATCTGAGAGAGCTGGGAGAGAGACCTCTGAGAGAGAAGAGTACTGGAGGAGACGGCAGAGTAGAGAGAGAGGGAGAGAGGAGAGACAGATAGAAAGAGAGGAGAGAGAGAGATTTGTCCCGAGAGAGAGAGAGGGGACTAAGAGAAAGAAGAGTATTATAGAATAGCCATGCGTCTGAGACTGTTTAAGAGACTTAGAAAGAAATGAGAGCGACGTACGCCAAGAGAGCAGAGAGAGGAGGAGAGGAGAGCGGGCGGAGCGGGAGACAGAGAGACAAAGGCGCACCTAGAGCGAGAGAGAGAGTTTCAGACGAGGAGATGAGACATAGAGAGAGAGAGAAGAGAAGAGAGAGAGAGAACGATTGTTGGACCTTATAGAGAGCACGAGAAGAGAGAGAGAGAGACGAGCGAAGCCGAGAAGAGGAGAGAGGGGGAGAGAGAAGAGAGAGAGGAGCGAGCAGAAGAGAGAGAGAAAGAGACAGAGAGAGAGAGACGAGAGATGAGAGAGAAAGAGAGAAAGAAAGAGAAGAGAAGAGAGAGAGAGAAGAGAGAGAGAGAAGAGATCCATAGGAGAAGCGAGAGAAAGAGAGAGAGAGAGAGGTAGAAGAGAGAAGAGAGAGAGAGCAGAGAGAGAGAGAGAGAGAGGCGAGAGAGAGAGAGAGAGAGAGAGATAGAGAGAGCAGAGAGAGAGA
>NW_014577459.1:3905-7165 GCF_000485595.1 Priapulus caudatus
CGACGACGACGACGAGAGAGAGAGAGAGAGAGAGAGAGAGAGAGAGCCCAACTGGAGAAGACGAAACCCTCGCAAATCGGAAACTGCTGGGAACTTTTGTGCTACATGTATAACACAGTTGGCACGACTATTTCCGTCCCGATGCTGCGCTATGCGTCCACTCGCATGTACGTACGTGCGTGCTGTGGTGGTGTTGGCGTTTTCGTCTGTGTCCGCAGTAATTGAGAAGGAATAGAGTAGGAGGAAGGTTAAGGAAGAAGATGAGATAGAAAGCGCGCGAGAGAGAGAGAGAGGGAAGAGAGATCAAGTGCGTGAACGAGCTAGGGCAAGAGAAAGCTCGAGAGGAAGATAGATACGTGTAGCAACGCTAGCTCGAAGGAAGGTTTTAGTGTACAAGTAGGCCATACGCGTGACGCCCATGCACGGCTGAGATGCCAACACTATAGTTAGAGCCTCCAGTTACATGACCTTGTACCCATTCATCGCATGTAACTTACCAACTTTCGAGCGGATCAAGTGCTGCACAGTCGATCGCCGATGGAAAGAGAATAGACGTTCCACTCGCCAACACGCCAAACACACACACACACACACACACACACACACACCACACACACACACACACACAACACACACACACACACATACACAACAAACTACAACACACACACACACACACACACACACACACACACAAACATACACACAACACACACACACACACAACACTACACACGACACACACACACACAACACACACACACATTTCTCTCTGTCTATCTCTCTCTCTCCCACTATCGCCGCTGTTTGAAAAATGTGGATGTATGGGGCCACCTAAGAATGCAAACATGACATGAGAAGGCGTGAATCCTTTTCCAGCCCACGTGTCTGGCTAGTATAATAGGTTCTGCTAACAGAAAGCGGGCACGATTGTACGAGAGAAGGTGAGGTGGTTCCTCCACTTTGAGACGTATGCATTGAGACTATGCATTAAAGAAGTTTGTTATTCGTGACACGATTTATCGTTGCTAGAACGTCCAGGGCCGTTATCATTTCAATCATTACTAATTCTTCACTTTTACTCGTATATTTTTTAAACTACACACACACACACACACACACATATATATATATATATATATATATATATATATAGACATATATATATATACTATATAGCAAAAGTGAGGCATGAAATAGAACTGCGCGCATATATAAATAGGCACGGTACATAAATACATTTTGTAGTTAATTACGTTCGCGTTAATACTGGCCAACACTCCCCTAATCACCATTATCATCAGCATATACGCCGAAACCCGGAAACGTCAGAGCTACGATTTTTCATCGCAAAAAATAAGCACGCAGAGGAAAAATATGGCGCCGATAGAAAAACGGCCTGATTTCTCCGCAACGCTTCCACGCTGGCTGCCTAGTCAGGCTTCCCAACCGCGTACATTGCTATATGTTGACATTCCCCGGTTAAAAATACTGCAAGATGGTTGCCACCTCGTTTTGTACGATGCTCGCTTTGTCACTCGCAGACTGAAAACTAGCCTCAAAACGTCCAACTCAGCACGTTACGGAGACGAAGCAGAGCCCGAGCGGCCTACATGGGCAGAGCGGGGGAGACTCTGCCACCCATCATTATAGGCAACAGTTAAAACGATTACCGCAGAAACTCGTGAATGACGTTACTGGAGCATCTTCTTCGGTTTACACGTCCGCACAGCGATTCCACGTCTATTTAACTGTAGCTGGTATGAGGCCGGGTAGGATAGCAGGAATGGTTGGGTGGCGGAACAGGAAGAGAGATGGCACCATTCCAATGGATAGTCAGCAGTAATCATTCTAACATGCTTCGCAAGCGTATTTTTTTTACGAATTTGAAAAAAACGAAAATGTTATGACTCGTTAACGAATCTCCTAGCATCTGTAAGCTTGCATCCTCGTATACAGTGATTTCTTCCGGTTGCATCTTCCTGCATGCTTGGTGGCTTTGACGTGTGCGGGAGCGTGCCTGTCGCGTCTGCTCATTCTAAGAAACACGCGCGCATTTTTTGCTGCTCGTTTTTGAATCTGACGTTAAAGAAACGGCGACCTATCGTTGCAGCGATCCGACCGATTCAGTAACATCAGTATTATTATCACCACGGTATGAAACGCGGAATATTTTGATTACGTTATCTGGAACCTACAACTTCGATTCAACTGCAGCTGCTCGTCCGACTATACGTTTTATTCCTCTCGGAAAACTACGGACGGAGTACTGCGCGGTGCATTTGCGCTCGCAACTCCGCGCAAATTTGCTGTCGAAACGAGGCTATCCAATTACAGCTCCTAAGTTTAGTTGGCGGTCACGTGACGCGATGATCGTCGTATCACGAGCGCGCGGGAACGTCACCTGCTCGATGTCGGCGTGCAAACACCGAAACAACGTCAATGAGGCCTTATTTTATCCTTTATCGGTCACCACATGGCATGAGGAGAGGGGCTATGGGGCGCTGATGACGTGTTCATGGTCGGTGCACCATGGGGGGAATATGAAAATATGGGGGGAAATATGAAAGATCGGGGACCCATTGTCAGAACAAATAATAATTACAAAACAAACGGTGATGTTAATACGTGACGTATATATCGGATCGTATCTCGGATCGAATCTCGGATCGTATCTCTGATCGAATCTCGCATCGTAACTCGGGTCGTATCTCGGATCGTATCTCGGATCGAATCTCGGATCGTATCTCGGATCGTATCTTGGATGGTATCTCGGATCGTATCTCGGATCGAATCTCGGATCGTATCTCGGATCGTATCTTGGATCGTATCTTGGATCGTATCTTGGATCGAATCTCGGAGCTGGAACCTGCTATAGGGTAGTTGGGGTAGTTTCTAGTGTAAACGCAATCCACCGTCAATAATACATTAACCTGGCAGGGCGTGTGTGCATCCGGCTATATATATATAATATTATATATACGTTTTCCTTTACACTTTTGAAGGACGCGTATCTAGTATGCTCAGCTGTGTTTGTATAGGTTTGAGATGAATGCAAACGTTATTTCGCTGATGTTCTTTATTAATCGACCGTAAGTTTTTAATCGCGAGTGTTGTCACGGATAAACCTATACGAGGTGGCGCACTCTCTCTCTCACACACACGCGCGCACGCACGCACGCACGCACGCACACACGCACGCACGCACGCACGCACGCACGCACACACACGCACACACACACACACACGCACACACACAC
>NW_014577459.1:7632-18573 GCF_000485595.1 Priapulus caudatus
CACACACACGACACGCACACCTCCACTCACGCACGCACGCACGCACGCACGACACACACACACACACACACACACACACACACACACACACACACTGTGTGTGTGTGTATTGCATGCAGCTCGCCCGGGCGGTACTAGCATCTCAATAACCGAGTTACATTGATTGCAGCGATTGCATGACCTCCGTTTGCACGGAGGTAATAAACCTACGCAGCATAGGCTCTGGTGCGTATCACGCGGAACGTGTACCTAACTATAGCAACAGAATATATATATACATGCGACACACATAAATAGTTCGCATGTATACCACCTCGTAAGAACTCGTGTTGTATACGTGTTAATTACGCTGCTACCACGTGACCTAGTGGGTAATCTGCTCTTTTCCAAAGATGACGCATCTGCGTCTGTCGTCATGACAACCAAAGACGCTTCGCTGAAAGAGATGAAAGACATGCGCTGAATCACGTGTAACTTATAACTTTGCAACGTGCACATCCATAAGCAGTACGTTTATATTTTTCTACATATAATACCAGAGATATGTCGTCCATAAACTTTTGCATGTTAAATACGCACTGAAATATTTGTAACGCAACTTTGTCATTTCTTTACGGATGATCCAACGAAGCAAATGGAAGAATAACTGAGTAGAAACCATGAAAACCCAATCACGAGATGCCCCGCACGCGATGTAAATATTATATAGAATTCGATTAAACTTCATATATTTTCAGCCCGCCATCGTCCCCTCATCTGCGGATAGAATTGAAATAAGTAACCGACCCCCGAAACGCTCAAGCTTTTAAGAATTTATATTAACCGCAAAACCGCATTAAAATCAACAAACCGTTTTCGAACGGGATGTCACGAGTATTTCAGGCCATCACTCGTAAGCTTTCAGAGGTTTCCGTAGAAGACGAAAAAACAACGCAGGCTGTATTCACGTCGCTGCCATCGTTAGCCGGCACTCTGGTTGTCGCATAAAAACCACTATTATATAGTGTCTACATATAATATAAACTATTATATAGTGTCTACATCGATGAATATTACTGTGCGAACGCGTACGCGCACAGAGTTATTGTCTAATCTCGCTCTAACCACATGCATTTTGGTAGTTTATATAATGCTTCTTCCTATATCTTCCACTCCGAGTAAGCGAACGACTATTTATAAGCAATGCACGTAGAAAAAATGGTATGACGTTCGTGTGGATTCACAGAAAAATTCCTGCGCCGAGGATGTAGGAGAGACATACAGAGAGAATCGGTTGGGGGATGACGACAAAAGACCTGCTGTTTTAACACCCCCACCGAATGTGACAATCGGTATTCATTCTTGTAGTATAGATCGAGAAAACGACACTCACATTATGGGACGAGAGCCACAAACGCTCCCAGAGGGAGGGGGTAAACTGCGAGATACGCCCACATACTCGCTCCCATACGCGTGAAAACGGATATTTTTATTAAATATTTACGGCCCTTAAAATGATTAAAATATGGGCGTTTTTCAGTTTCATTATCTCGAAAATCGGGAATAAAAGTTGGAAGCGTTTGGAACGCATCCAAGCGAGTAAGACCAACGACTGTTTTAGAGAGATTACCGACAAATGACTCTATTTGAAGATATCTTTTTACGAAATATGTACCACGGCGTTGCAACGAAGGTATATTAAAATGTACAGTAGCGTAGCCAGCAATTGGAAACAGGGGGGCCAAGGCGAGGGAGCGAAGCGACCGAGGGGGTAGGGTGTGGGAGGGGTATCCCCCCTCCCCACGGTAGGGAGATTTTTGAAAATTCGTGCATGAAAATGGCATTTTCTGCATACTAAAATTCAGTATTAGGGGTAACTTATATGAGAAGTGGNCCCAGGGCGGCCTACACACAGGACGTGGAAAAGCTGTTTGCCGCACACGTTAAGATGTCAAAAAGTTGTTGGCACGGACGTATCGACCCGAAAAGTTTAGGCGCATTCAGGGTGTACAGTTCAGCAAGTAGAGCTAGGTAAGTCGTTCTATATAGCACGGAGTTGCGCCTCAATATTGCTTCCACCCGGGACTATATAGACGAGCGAAGAGTTGGCTTGCTGACGTACGTCTGCCCACGCCACAAGCACATTAAGTTGCTGAGCATTTCCATGCAGCGACGTTGCGACGCGTAAGAGGTTGGTGCACACGTCTTACGCGTCGCGAAAAGTTGTTGCACCACACAACACGACACATCACACTACACCAGACACCATGAGCCAAAACACAACGATGGTTTCCAAACGCATTACGGACCCACAGCGCGACACACACACCAGCACAAAGTGTTGTTAACGAACGCTACCGACCTGAAAGTCTTGTCACAAAGCGGTTAACGACGGCGAGAAGTCTGTTGGGCAGACCGATTACGACCGCGAGAAGTGTTCCAACAAACGTTATCGGACCCGGCTGAAAATTGTTACAACGTTACGGACCTGAAGACGTCACCACGTTGATTACAGCAACGATCTACACGAAATCAAGGAAAAACAGTTGGCGAAATGGGATGGCAAACGTTACGCCGCTGCCCGCGAAGACGGGTGTTGCGAACAAAAACACACGAGACTACACATCTAAACACACCATCACGCACACACACACACCACCAGCAACCACAACACTCACTACACACAACACACAGACGAACTGCAGAGAAACAGTCATGTCTGAGCGCAACACACAGAACGTACCATCACCTTAACAACGCGCGACCGGGCGACGCACATCGTCACGACGCCACAACCACCACACGGGCACAACTAACCACATGCACGTCCCGGCAATACATCAAAAACGACAGTGCTAGTTACACATGCTAAGGACATACATGACGAGGGTAAGGGGAGAAAAAGTATTCGAAGAGGGAGATATATATATATATATTTATAGTCGAAATGTAAAGTATGTTCAACATGCGAGCTGAGGGAAAGTTGTCGTTAGCACAGATATATCTGATTACGAATCGTCATATAATTAGTTTAAATTGACTACCGTGTAACGAATTAGTTTTCGCTAAGAAGCTGCGAATTTATAAAATTCGGATTGTTTTCGCACCGATTTTTTATGCATATAAACATTTAATAGTTAAGTCACATACTAACGGTGACTGTAAACGTATCGTCAGAAATCTGACGCATGAAATAAGATTGTTTCTACGTTAACGCTACCCAGAACTCAGTAAAAGCTGCATATATGATCAATGTACAACACATTAACGCCAGAAATAAAAACTATGGAGCGATTTGAGTATTACCACGACCCCACATATGTCGTACCAGACATAATTGCTTTGCTACTAGGCGTCCGAAAAGTGTGACAAATGAGATCATCACGAGCGGAGTTCACACGACATATCACAGGTAAAAATAGGAATGTATGATGACGCTACGAAACCTGGACACAGAGCTGTTCAAGTACGTATACGAGACAGCGACAAGCTTGAGTTGGCAAAATAAGTGGAAGCACAGTAACAAAAATAACCCGCATTAGTATGTTTGCAACGTTATCTGGAACATCGAAAAGGGTATGTTCAATTGAGAGCGCGAACGATGACAAGCGCGAAAAGGAGTGTGTATGTGCAGAGAAACGAAGCGAAGAAAAAAAGAGAAGAGAGATAGCATATGTGCGACACAACAATGAAAAGGATTGAACGCATAACGGTTCGAGCAATTCACCCGAACGAGTTTTTACATGACGCGAAAGCTGTGGCAGACGTCTATGATGCAAAAAGTTGTTTACACGAACTTACACCTGCCCAAAAGTTGTTGCCACGTTACGTGGCGGGCGAAATGTGTTGCAGATACGTTACGAATGCAAAATGTTGGTGTGCAACGTTACGACCCCGAAAAGTTGTTCGCACGACGCAATTCACGCAGACCGTCTACACACCACGAAACGGGTGTTGCACGTTATACGACACACAAAGTTTTGTTTGGCAGACGTTACGGTATCTGTCTGAAGGTGTTGGCAATCGTACGGCGCGAAAAGTTGTTGCAACGTTATCTACCCAAAAGAGTTTGTCGCATACGTTACGCACGCGAAATGAGTGTCGGGCAGACGTTAACGACCGCAGCAAAGTTGATTCAACGTTACGACCGCAAAAGTGTTGCAATGTTACGACGCGAAAGTTGTTGCAACGTTACGGGCGCGAAAGTTGTTGCACAGTTACGACCTGAAAGTGTCGCAACGTTACGACGCCGAAAGCTAGTTGCAAGACGTTACGATGGCAGAAAGTTGTGGCAAACGTTACGACCACCATACACCACACGAAAGTTGTTGCATACATTACGACCCGAGAACAAAAAGTTGTTGCAACGTTACGCACAACAAAAGTTGTTGCACTACGTTACGACGCATCCAGAAGGTTGTTGCAACACGTTACGGGCGCGAAAGTTGTGCAGGACGTTACGGACGCCAAGAAGGTTGGTCGCATACAGTTACGATCGCAAAAGTTGTCGCAACGTTACGAATCGCGAACAGTCTGCAATGTTACGACCCAAAAGGTTGTTGCAACGCTACGTACGCTAAATTGTCGCCACGGCCCAGGAGGAGAAAGATATCGCCGGTTTTTTTGCCCAGCCACATAGTTACGAGCCCAAAAAGTTGTTGCACCAACACACACAACAACGATTACGCACGCGACAAGTTGCATCCACAACAACCAAGACACACAAAACATAATAAACTAGATACACAGTCACTATGGATCAAAGACAGTCAGAGGGATATACGGCATCCGGCAGCAACCCCCCAAAGTTGTTACCAACGTTAACGACCGGCGACAAGTTGGTTAAGCAACGTCTACGCCCTGCAAAGTTGTCACAACGTCAAAATAAAATAGTCGATCAACACGGGAGACGTTGTGCGACTCACGGATCAGAAAAACGCTCAACCAGCACATGCACGGCAAAGAAGGTGGCAATATCGAAACAGAGAGTGAAAGAGAGAGAGTATGACAGACACAAGAGAGAGAGAGAGAGAAAGAGAGAGAATGAGATAAAGAGACGAGGAGCGAGAGAAGAGAGAGAGAGAGAGAGAGAGAGAAAGAGCAAAGAGAAGAGCGTAAGCGAGCAGAGCGAGAGCGGAAAGAGAGAAAAGAAAGAGTATAGGGAGAGGCGAGAGGCCGCGAAGAAGAGCGAGAGCGAGAGAGAAAGAGAGAGAGAAGAGAGAGAAGAATAGACGGCAGATGAGAAGGACATGAGAGAGAGAAGGAGAAGAGAGAGAAGAGAGACAAAGCAGACACAAGAAAAGACGCCCTAGTCTCGCGTGCACCGAACACTCAAGTGCGCTTTTGTGCCAGCATGCTCGTAACCCGCCCCCCCCCCCCTGTCTAGCCAACCAGCACACACAGGCAGACAGTCACGGAGAAACCCTACACACCCACGTCCGTCGCGCAGACGAACCGAAGGCCATACGCGTGCAGAAGTCATTTTCCGACGAGATTAAAAACAGAAGCGCACTGTTGTGCATATCGCTTTGCTCATTTCCCTATCCATGGGCATCTCTCTGTTTGCACGCAGTTCGCAATTATCTCTGTCGTTGACTGTCGCGACGCCGACGCGCCAGCTTCAGCTTCCTTCCTTAGATTACGTTCTGCTGCTGCTGCTGCTCGTCTCGCATCGCGGAACCCGCTGATATTAAATTTTTATCGGAACACTTGTTAAACAATGCCACTCGGCGTCGCAGTCTCCGCGCAGGCCCAAGGACAGTGGCGGCTCCGTTTCTCTGCTGCGACCGACGAGTGCAAGATCGAGTTCTCTCTCTCGCGCGCGCTCCTAGCAGCAGCAGCAGCAGCAGCAGCAGACGAAATGCGATACAGAAATGCAATTTCAGTCGAATTGGCAAGTCGAGAGTGGCGCGCGCAATATTCTAATGCGGGTTGTATGAAAAGGCGCGCGCGGAAAAAACTGGGTAGTGACTTACTAGTTGACGAAGTTGCTAAGGCGCACGTTTTTGAGAAAAATGAAAATTAATGTTTTTGATGGTGAGCTTGATATACAATGCGAAATAGATGTATTAGGGGGATATATGAGAAGTACGCGGTAGATGCACTGGGAGAGGGATGCGCGAGGAACGTACGAGAATGAGACGAAATGTGAGAAGGAACGACGGGATAAGTAGGTGAATTGACGAGATGAGAGAAAAGGGAGTGAGGGTACTGGAACTATAAAAACTAAAATAAGCTATCTCCATAATTTATATTTATTTTTGTTTAACAATCTGTTATAAAATGAAGTTTGTGCTGTTTCATACCTGAAGCCGGGGACATTCATGGTGGTCAGGAGAGTGAATATATCGCTTAGTATGGGATTGAGATTAAAAACAACGGTAGAGATAGGATTGAGGAAAGGGTTAGAGTTAGGGTTAGGGTTAGAGTTATGGTTAGGATTAGGGTTAGGGTTAGGGTTAGGGTTAGGGTTAGGGTTAGGATGTGAGTCAGCGTTCGGATGTCCGCACGAGAACGAGACGAAATGTGAGAGAGAAAGATGGGATAAGTAGTTTAAGAAGTTAGTAAGCGTTATGGTTATGCTTGAAGTTATAATGATGTAATTATCCTCCTAATTATGGTCCCAATTCTAACATTTACTATAGACCATAGTCCTACTACTAACGGTGAGCAATGTGTTGACCCTCATGGGCTGTGGAGTGCGGTGTAGTTTCAGCAGCAACATCTGACAGTTGCTAAGTATCGGTAATATTACACAGTTCTCACAACGCAATAATGGCATCACCGAGTCAGCTTGAATATTAATTACCTTCTAATAGAGAATAATTACCGGATGCCTGTGTCATCTTGCGACAGGTAAATGAATAGCACGTCGAATTAATAGCTGATATCCTATCCACAACCGCATCACCTGCAGCGGCAACAACAGCAGCAGCGGCAGCAACAACAGCAACAACGCCAGCAGCGGCAGTGACAACAGCAACAACAGCAACAACGCCAGCAGCGGCAGTGGCAGCAGTAACAAAAAGCAGAAGCAATGGCAGCGGCGTGTAGCGGTTACAGCAATAGCAGCATGAGCAGCAGGATCATCATGATCATGACCGTGATCATCATCATCATCATCGTCAGCAGCAGCAACAACAACAACAATTAACAACTACAACAATTAACAACTAACAACAAATAACAATTAACAACAATCGCAACAAGTACTGCAGCAGCAACATAAGCAGCAGCAATATCAGCAACAACAGTAACAACAGCAGCAGCCGCAGCCGCAGCAGCCGCCGCGGCAGCAGTGACAACCACCGGTAGAATCATCACACACACGGGTGCTAACTGCATGTTGTGGATAATTTAGCATTGCCCCGCATTAAGTCCACGTTAGCTCCGAGCTGTAAACAAAAGCTATAGCAATCACTTATCTACGCACTATAAACGCCCGACGTGTGCAAATGTTCTTGGCTTCAAAGCTACGCGGGCTTACTATTCAATAGAGGAAGTAAACGAGATCACTATAACTGGCTGCGCACACAGCGAGCGGCTATGTGAACAGCAGCTGATGGATGGATAGATGCTGTTGGTCAATAGTGTGGCAATTAGGGCCGACTATGCGAGCAGCCATACTAACACCGACAGTACATCGCATATATCACGATTTCGTGGGACTGCCCAAAGAAAATAATCGTTTAGGGTATGTTTGCAACGTCGTTATCCCGTGAAATAACACCTGCTGATGCCGCTTAGGCTGTTAATATTATTTTACGCATGATTTCGCACACAGAGGTGTTATTACTGTTTATCTCGTCTGGACATGTCACGCACAAGCTAAGTTCGAAATTTTTGTACTGGTTTCTGAAGTCTAATATCTTTTCTGCGTTAGCATTGTGGTGTGTAGTTCGTCTGGGTTAGTTGCCAGTGAATCGGCGGGAAAAGTTGACGCTATGTCACTAATGATCAGTCTTCCACGGATACATAGATACACACATACACAGATACACAGGAACATAGATGTGTCTCAGATGAGCACAACACGTACCATCTTAGGATGTGATCGCATGAAAACAAGTAAGTGCGCTCTTCGCTTAGGATTTAAGCCCACTCTTTTACTTTTGTGTGTAGAGGCTTCGAGAATTGAGACTCTCGCCCCCATCCTTTAACAATACAATACAATACAATACAATACAATACAATACAATACAATACAATACAATACAATACAATACAATACAATACAATACAATACAATACAAATACAATACAATACAATACAATACAATACAATACAATACAATACAATACAATACAATACAATACAATACAATACAATACAATACAATACAACAATACAATACAACAATACAATACAATACAATACAATACAGTACAGTGCAATACAATGCAATGCAATACAGTACAGTACAGTACAGTACAGTACACTACAGTACAGTACAGTACAGTACAGTACAGTACAGTACAGTACAGTACAGTACAGTACAGTACAGTACAATACAATACAATACAATACAATACAATACAATACGGATACATAAGAAACGAGACGTTTACTAGATTCACCTTCTTAATGCTATCTAACACTGTAGTGTGTTTATTCGTTTAGAAATCTTAGGTTAAATAAATAAAGAAGTTTTTCCTACGTGGACGCGCAAGCCCCGAATGTGGGAAGGTATACAGATTCTCTGGCTAATTTAACTCTTTTCTATATGTCATTTCGTGTTTACTCGTTATATTCATTCATTTAATGTCATTTCGTGTTATTTCATGCTATACAGTCTTTGCATGCTGTTCCACACAATTCAGGTACCCTCACCGAAGTTGATGCGCCTCTGTCACGTACAAGTGTAATCACCTACTGGTATATATATAACACGCTATTTCCTCGCTGATTTAGACGAGGCATTAATTTCCGAGACTAATGTAATTGGATTGCGTTCGCGACTGTATTTTTATCAATGTTTTACGGCTTATAGTAATTTACTGGCCATTTCTTCTGCGCTCTCTTTATTGTCGGGGTCTATGTAGCACGCATCATTTGCCGTTGATATTTCTGTGCGCGTGATGGAAAGTATTAAACGATACTAGCGCCTTCTATATGTCCGTGAGCAATATTGAGGCGCAACTCGTGTAGAAACGAACTACTAGTCTACTCGACCTACACCCCTGAGCTGTGTATAGTATCAGAGCCATAACAGAGAATAACTGAGCTGTTATCATATACAGTTAGGAGTTATTATACATACAGCGCACTGACCTATATCATAATTCATGCAATTGGGCGATGCGGCTAGATTTTAAACGCGCGTTACACTGTTCAACGCGCGTTAGACATTTCAAATTTCCATTTTGTAGCGTAATTTCCAGGGTTTTCTGGTTTATTTAGTTCAGTTAATATGTGACGCGGCCAAAAGCTGCGGGACACCGAAACAATCAGGCACTAATAATAAGGCAACGCATATTTCGAATGGATTTCCGAAAGCATTTACACATCGCACAGCGCTGCGTGGGGAATACACCCTCTGAAGGAATACACCCTCTGAAGGAATACACCCTCTGAAGGAATACACCCTCTGAAGGAATACACCCTCTGAAGGAATACACCCTCTGAAGGAATACACCCTCTGAAGTTCTCGCCTCTCGCATTGCGCCGACCGTCCTCGAAGGACCGTTAGGATTATTTATTAACGGTTCAAGAGTAATGTAATCACGAGTGGCTATACGCAGACAGCGCTAGCACACCTGTCGCTAATTGCACCTGGTCAGCGGTACCGGACGCAGGCGCGCGAAAGTCGCATAGCAGACGCCTAGCTATCTATACCTGCGAGCGTGGGACCTTCTCTCGCTACCGCTAGCACTGCGCAGCACGGGGGACCGTTAGTTACTCGGCAGTGCTGCCCCCCTCCTGTCCGTATCCTGCGGGAGAGATCTGAAGGACGTCAGAGAGCGGCTGTCTCAGCTTGTTTGTGATGCGAAAAGCAGTTATGCAGGAAGCGCCGAGAATTAGATACGCGAGGCGCGCGATAGGCTGAATGGCCGGTTTGTGTGGCTTTATTGATCACGAGGCGACTCTCGTATTGTCCGCACTCGCGTCGCATCGTTGTACCAATTAGAGCTTCACTCACAACCGCTGCCGCTGCCGCTGCCGCTGCTGCTGCTGCTGCTGCTGCCGTCAGACTTACTCGCTGCATGAAAGCGACGCACCGGACTCACGGAGTCGTGTGTAGGGAACGACAGTTAGTCGTAATATTGTTGGTCGTCTGACACGGCGGGTGACACGCGACGGGGGACGGTGGTGAAAACACGTTTTGACACACACACGCTGTTAACGAAGATGGATGGTACAGAGCTGTGAAGTTTCTACTACACTAATGGATAGTCACTGAAAAGGTATGTGCACGTTTAGTTATGTTATGTTGTGTTATGCACACGCATACGCGCGCGCACGCACAACCACACACACGCACGCACACACGTACATACACACACACGCGCGCGCACGCACGAACGCACACACACACACACACGCGCGCACACGCGCACGCACACGCACACGCACACGCACACGCACACGCACACGCACACGCCACACGCCACACACATTCAACGCACGCACGCGCCACCCCACATATACGTCACACACACGCAGCGCCGCACAATAACAGCACGCGCACACACACACACACATTACAACCACGCACGCGACGCACGATCACGCACACATACACACGCACGGCACGCAACGTACGGCACACTTACAGACACAACCCCATGCACAACACGCGCACACACAGCGCACGCACACGCGGACACGCCACACATACACACACACATGTATATATATAATGATATATATATATACTATATTATTACCATATATATATATACTATACTATATAATATAATATAATATAATATACTTATATTAATATTCATATTTATATTAGG
>NW_014577459.1:19150-22497 GCF_000485595.1 Priapulus caudatus
CTCTCTCTCTCTCTCTCTCTCTCTCTCTCTCTCTCTCTCTCTCTCTCTCTCTCTCTCTCTCTCTCTCTCTCTCTCTCTCTCTCTCTCTCTCTCTCTCTCTCTCTCCTACTATATATATATATATATAGAGAGAGAGAGAGAGAGAGAGAGAGAGAGAGAGAGAGAAAGATTTTCGCGCACAACATTGATCGACGACATCAACGATGATGGACGGCAAATATTACGCTTTAATAATGAGTAACGTTTTCTTAGAAAGCTTTCATTAACGCGTCATTAATAGCCTCGTTCACACGAGACCTCGTATTTCTAAAATACCGGATTTGCGAAATACCGTATCTGAGACAAATACGCGGCCGAGCTTTCACACGCTGATTCGCGGCTTCAGAAATACGGTATTTGCGAGCTGCGAGCTGCTTTAAACAATCAAGCAAACAATGCGAAATAAACAATGCAATCCGCACCAACTGCCGATAAAATACGTAGACTTGTCCGCGCTCGACAGTTCCACTTGCGTTACACTGGAACTGTCGAGCGCGGACTAGTCTATAAAATACGCGGCTTTAGAAATCCGGTATTTAGCGTTCATACGAAGAAATGCGCGGTCCAAGAAATCCGGTATTTCTCAAGCACGGCAAATTATTCGGGGTCTGGGAAGCCTCGTATTTACATAAAATACCGGATCTGTTTAGATACCGTATTTCTTGGGCCTCGTATTTGCCTCGTGTGAACGCTAAATACCGGATTTCTTGCTACATGTGAACGCGGCTTATATCCAGCAAAGCCAATTGTAGAAAAAACAGTCATGCATTGCTCCAGAGCGCAATTATAAAAAACGGGATTATATATTTCAATGATATTTTGTTTGGAATCTTGATTAAATTTTCTGGAGTTCAGAACTTTCGTGCATGGGTATATTATTTGGCGGGTTTTCCAGAAACATAATTAGGCTAATAGCAGTGACACCAGTATTAACGCATGATAACATCGTTATCTAGGTCCCGTCCTGATTAGTTGCGTGTGGTGGCGTATCACTGTGTTACATTATGCATCGTTGCGTATCGTTACGTGACGCTGTGTGTCACCGTGTGCCGCCACGTGTAGTAGCGTGTTGTTGTATGTCATTGTGTATCAATGCGCGTAGTATGTGGGTGTTGCTATCCCCCGGGGGTGGAGGGACGGTCACGTGATACAGTTGACGTATACTTCAAAACTTAACAGTAACCATAACCCTAACCCTAACTCCAACACTAACCCTAACACTAAATATCTATATATCGGATATCTATATATAGGGGTGTCATCCACAAAAATTAATCTATGGTGTGGGGACAGATATCATGATGCGAAAACCCTAACCCTAACCCTAACCCTAACCCTGATCCTAACCCTAATCCTAACACTAGTGCTGCCACGTTGCGGTAGTGTCCCTCCACGCCCGGGGATAGCATTTCCCGTAATATGTACTGTTGTGTGTCATGACGTACGTGTCGTTATATGTCCTTGTTTATCTCTGTACGTAGTGGCGTGAGTCAATCTGTATCGTTGCGTGTCCCTGTATATCGTTTCGTAGTAGCGTATTGTTGCGTGTCATAACGTGTCGCTGTGTGCCATTGTGTATCGCTGCGTGAAATAGCGTGTCGTCGTGTGTCATTGTGTATCGCTGCGCATAGTCGCGTGTCGCTGTGTGCCATTGTGTGTCGTCACGTGTCATGGCGTGTCGCTGTGTGCCAGGGTGTGTCGTTACGTGTCATGGCGTGTCGCTGTGTGCCAGGGTGTGTCGTTACGTGTCATGGCGTGTCGCTGTGTGCTATTGTGTATTACTGCGTGCAGTGACGTGTCGTTGTGTGTCATTCTGCATCACTATGTGCCATTGTGTATATTTGCATGTAGTAGCGTGTTGTTGTGTGTCATGGCGTATCGCTACGTGTCGTTGCGTATCGGTGCGTGTCATGGCGTGTCATCGTGCTGGTGCTAACCCCAATATTGAGTGCTAATTATATGGAATGCAGACTGTGAGAAACAGTCCACATTATATTCATCTACAAGGCGCCTACTTCCGCACTCAAAGTGACTAGCTGACCTTTAAGTGCACTAGCAAATAAATAAATAAATATATATATATATAAACCATGGAAATGCAGGTATAGTATTTTGTTTGGCCAAACTGCAATATTATAATTATATTTTACAAGCGTGTCCAATGTAATCAAACGCTCGCAATAACTTCGTTCATTTATGCTATATTTTTTAATGAATATGACCTCTTGATATGACGGTACACACTAAAAAGGCAATCCTCAACATATTTTTTACTATTGTAAACACAATTTTATCGAGTAAGAGTTTAATGACATTCTTTTTTACAAATATATTTCTCATAGATACGTGACATAGTCCTTTTTGTTTTTATACACAAATTTCTCGCGACGGTTTATTTACAGCGTGCGTCAAAAATGAAAAAAAGGTATCGGTACGTAACGCAGTTAACAAGCGCAAAGCAGAATATTCTGTGTTATGGAAATCAAATTTACACCATTTCCCGCGATAAGGCACGTAATTACAACTATATGCCATGTGTTTCCGGGTCATTGATACACCCGCGGTTTCGCCGACTTACCCTTATATCCCTCTCACGATAAACATGCGTCCCATTACAACCAAGATCTAATAATACGATGTATATACGATATACGAGATTCTGCTTTTCGTTTTCTAGATTGTAAACAATATCGAGTGCAGGGCACTGCAGGCCAGAGCCGTATATATATATATATATATATAAGAATAACTCGCTGAACACAACTAGTGCAGAGGTCCACAACCTCGGTTTGTCCCGCGTACAGAGAGATCTGCCACAGCGTTGACGAATGACATCTTGCTGCTGTATATAAATGAGGGGGAAAATCGTCATGTATTCGTATTTTTCAAGCACGAATATTTATGAAGGTTTGCACTAAAGATATTTAAAAATAGATATGCATACATGAATATTGTACGGTTGCGATGATTGTTGGAAGATTTGTCAGAATTTGAACAAGCAGTCGAGGTAGGAAGATTTCACTGCTACATTCTACGCTGCTTGCCTTCGCTCCCTGTCCCTTTTTGCCTGGCTAATTTCCCCCCTCCTCTCGCCTCTCGCTCTCGTCTCCCCTTCTCTTTCTGTTGAGCGCGCTCTCTTTCTCTCTTGCTGCTCCCCCTCTCTTACTCTGTCACTCTATCTCGCGCAGCCTGCTTCAATCTTTCGCCATTCTCTCTCTCTCTCTCTCTCTCTCTCTCTCTCTCTCTCTCTCTCTCTCTCTCTCTCTCTCTTTCTCTCTCTCTCACTCTTATCCCCTCTTTTCCCCCTA
>NW_014577459.1:23165-24608 GCF_000485595.1 Priapulus caudatus
GTTAGGGTTAGGGTTAGGGTTAGGGTTAGTCAGAAATAGCTAAACGAGCCAGGTCAAACAGCGGTCAGGGAGACATAGACTCTACGGGCGCTACTAGTGTAAACGCTGAGCGGCGGTGACGCTAGGACATGTTCAAGCTATATTCTAATGACGGCGACACCGCAATCATCAAGTCAAACAATCCAAATCGTTACGGAAAAACATTCAGGATTTCTGCCACCAATAGATCACCCGTACAACAAATCAATAAGCTCTCGAGATTCTGAAATTTTGCGCTTCGTACGAAAGGAAAACCTTTCTCGAAATTTGATGCGATGCTTATACGACCCCATTAAACATGTCTGCGAAACGTCAATCCCCGTCGAGCAAAGAATCGCGTACTATAATGTCTGACGCTATTAAACATAGATTGATGGAAGCTTTCCTCATGCATAAATGATGCATTACTAACTTTTTTCACTTATGATGTCGTTTTTTTGCACAATTTCCACGAACAAGTGGCAAAGAACGTTTTAGAATCGATTGATAGGGATAGTCAACATCGTTGTCAGTATTAGTAAACTGTAGGCGCGTACAGATACTTCCTCGGCTGTTCCGTATTACACTGATGCCGTATTATACATGATATACTCGTGTACATGCATGACACGTATACTTCGTGCAGACTGTAAAATCTTATCCCATATCAAAATAGTCCGGGCCAGCCCGATTACCAAAGACTGTTAGTAGTTTCTTAGCTGCAAAAATCCGGTGAAACTGTTTTGACAGCAAGTCAGAAATGAAGAGCCGTTGGGTCCCGTTTTTAACCTCCGATGACGGGGGGAACAAGATCAGCTGACAGCAGCAGCAGCGAGTTATGTCGCGTATGGATTGTGATTTTCGATGACTCATCCGAGCATTTCGAATGCTCGCAAGTTATTACAGAGCTTCAGACCACCGGGTAAAGTGTTAAGCTGCCTGGAGTCAGTCTTACGTCAACAACATTGAATACCAGACTGGCATGGACAGCTACCTTTATGTATTGAAAACAGCAAACTGCGTGTGCGTATGTGAGCAGTAATATCAGGAGTAGATAATAGGGATTCCCTATTATCTACTCCTGGTAATATGCATGGAAGAATTGCCAAGAACGAAATGAGGATAAGACGATGGAAAACGAGATGAGAGATAAAAGACGACAAAAAAATGCAAACACATGCACTTAAGAAAAGTAGGGAGAGATAGAGATAGAGAGAGCGAGAGAGATAGATATATAGATAGAGAGAGAGAGAGAGAGAGAGAGAGAGAGAGAGAGAGAGAGAGAGAGAGAGGAGAGAGAGAGAGAGAGAGAGAGAGAGAGAGAGAGAGAGAGTAGAGAGAGAGAGAGTAGAGAGACGAGAAGTAGAGAGTAGAGACGAGTAGAAGTAGAGACGAGACGAGAGTAGAGGTAAGTAGAAGTACGAG
>NW_014577459.1:24618-44505 GCF_000485595.1 Priapulus caudatus
GAGAGCGAGAGAGATAGATAGATAGATAGAGAGAGAGAGAGAGAGAGAGAGAGAGAGAGAGAGAGAGAGAGAGAGAGAGAGAGGAAAGACAGAAAAGCGATTACAATAGGGAGATGTAGAGACACAGAGAGGGTGTGAAATGTAGTAGGGAGTCAGAGAAAGAAACAGATAGACGGCAAACAAAGATCTGGAAAATAGGGGGGGGGGCAGGTGGTGGAAGAACGAGAGAAACGAACGACGAATTGCTCGTTCGTGGTTAAGCGCGCAGTATGTAATTGAATATGATATTGCTAACAAACTTTCCACTGCCAGAGGCTGTTTGGCTGCTATAGAAATACCAGTATATTTTATCTAGCAGCAATTCCGTCGGAATTGGGCTCCGTCGATGATTACACGAGATAGACAGAGGAATACAAGATTGAACCTGTAGTAACGTATTAGGAGCGATCACGTACGCTTGGTCTATTTATTTCTATACTAGCTGTGGTATATAGTCGCAAAAATCTAAAACGTTTAATCTAAACGTTACCTAATTTTGCGTTGAGTCTTGTGACAAATTGCAAATAGGGTCTGTGCACTCGTAGCGGGTTTCAACTCGCGTGACACGCAAAATAAACGAAAGGACAGCAGGAGAAAAGGCTGGTTTGTTACTTAATTTAACGCTAAAAACAATTAATTAATAAAACACCTCGTGAGCGCAAAGGTAATGGTTAAGGTTATTAAAGTTTGTTTTTAATCACTCTTATTAAGTCCCTAATTTTCAGTTTTACATTTATTCCGGTCTCATCTACATTCTACATGTCTTTATCTATATACTAGAGCAGAGGACATATTTCCATTCTGATCTCATCAACCTCCTCCCCACCCAACCCATCGTTCCCACACCATCCTCCCTCTCACAATCACCACCCTCCTTCCCACACCATCCTCCCTCCTACCCCACCCTCCCTCCCACCCCATCTCCGTTCCCGTCCCTATTAGTTAGCACGCACCTTGTCCCGCAGCCATCTCCAAGTAGCTCAGATTTACTGCTGACTAGCGGCTAACGCAACGCTATAACTGACAAGCGATTGCGTTTTTCATAAATCGTTCTCCGACTGATAGTTTTCCCGGCGGGAATTCCTCCCCCTTCAGGCACATCTGCAGCCCAACCTACAGCTAGATCTCATCACGGGCAACACTACCGGCAAGGAAGCTAACCCGACTCTCTCTGGCATAAAACCCGAGGTGCCGCAAGCACAAACGCAAAGACTCGTGCACAGTCATAGAGTCAGGATGCCGGTGTTGCCACGAAGACATTGGACTATCGGATGGGTTACCCACCGGATTTGTCCATGCTGCTTATGTGCACTCGCTAATGCGTGTAAATACACGCGGGCGTGTACTTTCCGTTGCGTATAACAGGTGCACGTGAGAGTATCTCTATCACGTGTATGTGTACGATCGCGTTTACGCGCGCGCATGCGTGTACGTGCACGCGCGCCTGTACGTGTGCGTGTGCGTGTATGTGTGCGCATGCATGTATGTGCGCGCATGCGTGTAAGTGCACGCGCGCGTGTATGCGCCTGTGTGCGCGTGCGTGTACGCACGCTTGTGTGTGCGCGCATGCGTGTAAGTGCGCGCATGTGTGTAAGTGCATGCAGTAAGTGCATGTTGTTGTTGTTGATAAGTGATAGTGTGTTGCTGTTGTTGCTGTTGTTAGTGTTGTTGATAAGTGATGGTTTGTTGCTGTTGTTGCTGTTGTTGTTGTTGTTGTTGTTGTTGTTGTTGTTGTTGTTGTTGTTGTTGTTGTTGATAAGTGATGGTTTGTTGCTGTTGTTGTTGTTGTTGTTAATAAGTGATGGTTTGTTGCTGTTGTTGTTGTTGTCGTTGTTGTTGTTGTTGTTGTTGTTGTTGTTGTTGTTGTTATTGTTGATGATGATAAGTGATGGATTGTTGCTGTTGTTGTTGCTGATAAGTGATGGTTTGTTGCTGTTGTTGTTTTTGTTGTTGTTGATAAGTGATGGTTTGTTGCTGCTGTGTTGTGGGTATTGACGGCATGACGTACGTTCAAGCTTCATGTATATTCATCATGTAGACAACATGACAGCCGCCTCCCTCGTCCACGAATCCCGCGCTGAGACTCATCATATATATACACATATATATATATATGTAGACTCATCTATAGAAGGCAGCGCCATCTAGGCGCGGGAACTAAAATACAATGCCATTTGGGCGCGGTAACTACATACATACACGCACAAACACATACACATGGACTCATCCATAGATATGCACACATGTGTTTGTATACGTATATCTATGGACTACTCTATAGAAGGCAGCGCCATCTATGGGTGCGTGAACTCACCGGCAAGGCTTCACACGCCTCTCTTGCTGCCAGAGCGCATGCGCCAGCATTACAATACGATCGTTGGTACTGAAATTATCAGGAAATACCACTCCCACTGACTGTCGTGTGCAGATTGGGCCATGATGGGAGATAACTTTATACCCTGCTGCGGGTGTATTGAGTGTATTTATTGGTGCTGTTTATATTATATATTACGCCACACTGTACGTATACATCGATTTTCAGCCAATGAGGACGTGAACAAACCTGCATGCACACGCATACATTCCTGTACACGTAAAATATTTGCACGCGCACAAGCGGGTCACATGCACACATACATGAAAATAGGGCCTATGATCTTGTTCACTCCAGTGGGCGGTACGTGCGAAATGTACCTAACATTAATTAATTAACAATCACTGTCGCAGATATCAGCCACTCGGTAATTAAATATCGAAGATCTCACAACAAACAGACTGTGCGACTGTGGCGATTATAACAAAATGCTTTAACTGAGTCTGCTGAACCGTCAAAACAGCAGGCTGGCTAGATACATTTACCCCTAGGCGACATTTTGCCTTCATAGTCCACTGACTCGGACCGACATAGACGGACGACTGCAGATTAAGATGAGCAAATTCTGCACAAAGGGGGGCGTATCACAAAGGACGTTTTCAATGCGACGACCGTCTGCGCCGTGCCAAAATTCCTACATTCCATGTCTCAGCAAACCTCATTCAGCAGCTCAGTTGTAAACCTATACAGAGACGAAAGAAAACTTCGCAGTTGCCTTGGAAACTTTTATCCGAACTATATAAGATCAAGTTTGCCCGTGTAAATACGTATTGAGACGGTCGTCGTAAATCAACTGTGCAAACCAAACTATAAGCAAGCCGAGGGAGACGCAAAAAATATCTTAAGTAAAGCGCATGAGGACATTTCTTATCCGGGTATGTGTCGCGCCATATTGCGATCGGGCAGATTATTGGAGACAGGTATTTTCTGATTTCCGGGCGCAGTATGACAGCACAGTATGACGCACGGAGGGATGACAGCCACAGTATGACAGACGCGAGTTATGGACAGCGCAGTATGACAGGCACAGTTATGTACAGCACAGTATGACAAGGCCACAGTATGACAGCCCACAGTAGTGAAACAGCACTCAGTATGACAGCCACAGTTATGACAGCCACAGTATGACAGACACAGTATGACCAACACAGTATGAACAGGCACAGTATGACGGCCACAGGCTTATGACAGCACAGGTATGACAGCACAGGTATGACGAAACACAGTATGACAGACAGTATGACAGCACGTATGACAGCACAGATATGACGCACCAGTATGACAGCCACAGTATGACAGCCCACAGCTATGACAACACAGTATGACAGCCACTAGTATGACAGCACAGCATTGACAGCACAGTATGACAGCACAGTATGACAGCGCAGTATGACAGCGCAGTATGACAGCGCAGTATGACAGCGCAGTATGACAGCACAGTATGACAGCCACAGTTATGACAGCCACAGTGATGACAGGCAAGTATGACAGCACAGTTATGAGCAGCACAGCTATGACAGTCGACAGTATGGCACAGCACAGTATGACAGCACAGTATGACAGCGAACAGGTATACAGCCACAGTTTTTTTGGACAGGCACAGTATGACAGCCACAGTATGACGCACCAGTATGCACAGCACAGTATGACAGCACAGGTATATGGACAGCACATATGTCACAACACAGTTATGACAGCACAGTATGACAGCACAGTATGACAGACAGTATGACAGACAGTATGACAGCACAGTATGACAGCACAGTATGACAGCACAGTATGACAGCACAGTATGACAGCACAGTATGACAGCACAGTATGACAGCACAGTATGACAGCACAGTATGCGAGCGACTGCTGCTGTGTGTCTGCTGCCGGCCGGTCAGCTGAGGAATGCGTGTATACACCACACACACACACACACACACACGACACGACACACACACACACACACACACACACGCACGCACGCACGCTACCGCACGCACCCCGCCACGCAAACCCGGGGCACGCACGACGTACGCGCACGCACCCACGCACGCACGCACGCCACGCACACACAACGCATGCACGCACACACACACGCACGCACACATGCACAGAACACACGCACACACGCCACGGCAGCACGCACGCACGCACGCACACACACATACACACACTACACACACACACACACACACAGACACAACACACCACGGCACGCACGTACGCACGCTCGGCACTCGACGCTCGCACGCACGCACGCACGCACGCACGCCACACACACGAAACCGCACGCAACGCACACAAAACACACGCAACGCAACGCACGCACACACACACATACACACACACACGAGACACAGACACCAAACACAACGCACGCACGTCGCCACGCTCGCAGCACGACACACACCACACTACCACAACAATATCGCACCAACACAGACACCAAGATCACACACGCACGCGCGAGCACGTACTCACGCTTGCACGCACGCTCGCACGCACGCACGCACCGCATGCACGCAACATACGCACGAGCACAGACACCAACACACACGCACGCACGCACGTACGCACGCTGGCACGGAACGCACACACACACACACACACAACACCACACACACACACACACACACACACACAACAGGGTTTCTCAGGTTCAAGGATTGACAGGTACGCGTGAACAATCGCATTCACACACGCGCGAGCGTCACACTGACTATATAGAGTACATCTATCGTATCTATCTAATCTATCTTCTATCTACTATCGATCTATCTATCTATCTATCTATTTATTCATCCATCCATCCATCCATCCATCCATCATCCATCCATCCATCCTCCATCCATCCCATCATCCATCCATCCATCCATTTCATCCATCCATCCATCCATCCATCCATCCATCCATCATCCATCCATCCATCCATCCATCCCATCCATCCATCCATCCATCCATCATCCATTCATCATCCATCCATCCATCCATCATCCATCCATCCATCCATTCCATCCATCCATCCGTCCATCCAGTCCATCCATCCATTCCATCCATACATCCATCATCCATCCATCCATCCATCCATCCATCCATCCATCCATCCATCCTTCTATCCATTCATCCATCCATCATCCCTCCATCCATTACATCCATCCATCCATCCATCCATCCATCCATGTCCATCCATCCATTCATCTCATCCATCCATCCATCATACATCCATTCATCCATCCATCCATCCAGTCCATCCATCCAATCATCCAATCCACTCCCATCCATCTATCATCCATCATCCAATCCATCCATCCATCCATTTCAAACTATTTCAGTGTCATTCACCCTCGAGTATTTATCACAAGATTTCATTCGCCCGCGATTAAATTTCCTTATGTTTTTGGTCTAGTTTCATTCACTCCAAAATAATTTCATTCGCCCTTGGGTAAACCATTCACCAGTTTAAGAAGCATTGATATAAGGAACACGTCTACGATGTAGTGTGAATTCATTAGATTGTACACGTGCGTAGAGCAGGTACTGCGATGTCACCACAAGTAGCTATGCGCCTGTGGTTGACATTCGGAACAAATTAGTACTGGAATTAATATTCACGACTCCGTGCTGTAGATGACCTGAATTAGGTTGTTAACAATAATGACAAACAACTCACTGTACGTCTCAGACTAATGAATCATGAGTCAGTAGCGATTTAACATGCTAGAATGCTTTCATTTTTACAGACTCGCAGCAGCTTGCATTCTGCCCATGCAAGCAGGCTGGTATCGCACGAATAGCTAACTATTAGCAACTATTCCGATAATAAATGTCTAAAAAAAACACTTCGCCTAAAGGCTTTTGTAATAATCCACTGATCTATTTAGATCTATATATATTATAACTATATATATATTATATCATAATATATATATATATATTACTATATATATAATATATATAGAGACGAGAAGAGAGAGAGAGGAGAGAGAGGAGGATAATAGATAGAGAGAGAGAGAGAGAGAAGAGAGAGAGAGAGAATGCAGAGAGGATGGAGAGAGAGCGGAGAAGAGAATAGAGAGATCGAGATCGAGATCAGTGTAACAATCGCGCGCAGCGAGCGCCGCGCCCTCTGTTGCCCCCCATGGTTTCCCGCCACCGTGACTGACATGTCAGCTGGCATTCTCCCCCGGCTCCTCCTCTCCGACATGTCCGCCTGTCTCTTAGCGAACTCTGCGTGCGAGATCGGAGTGCAGAGCATCAGCTGTCATCTACGAGCTAGAATGTATAACGCCACTACTCCGCGCGCATCCTGTCCCGTAACGAGCGATCGTCTGCTTACATGTACAGTCACGGCAGCATACCACGTCCGTGCGCGCGACGACTTCATCTCAGCCGCCTTCAAGCTTGTCCTTCAGCCGCCTTCCTGTCTCATTATATGCGCATATGCTATAGCTCATATATACTCATATATACTAATATATGCTCATACATGCTCATTTATGCTCATATATACTCATATACGCTCATATATGATCATATATATTCATATATGCTCATATGCTCATATGTGCTCACATATGCTCATATGTGCTCACATATGCTCATATATGCTCATATATCTATACGCTCATATATGCTCATATATGCTCAGCGCATATGCTATATAGCTATATGCTATATGCTATAGCTATCTGAGCGCGGCGAGTTCGTGGGAGTAAGTAAGTAAGTCCGCCTGGCCCGGACTGGTTTGATGTAGGATCCAATTTTTGCAGTCTGTACGGGGAATCAGCCGCCGTCGTTGTCCTTCTCATTATATGCGCATATGCTATAGCTACCTGAGCGCGGTAAGTTCGTCGTGGTAGTAAGTAAATAAATAGGTGCATGCTGGTGACGACAGCAACGTTGACGCTGTCGGCTCATGTTAGCATCCGTGAGCATCGGTCACCATAGCTACGTCAGCACGATTTGCGCACAGTTGCATATATGCGTCTACACGGGTGAACATAATGGCTAGGTTGGCATGGTTAGGTCACTGTCGCGTTAGACCTCGATAGCTTATTGTGGTAGGCGTTTACCATAGGTTCTTTACATCGTCCTTATTTGATAAGATTCAGTTCGGCAGGGCATGAAAGCACATTGTGCTCTGTGTGTACGTGTGTGTGTGGCGTTATTGACGCGTCAAAAGTCGCGGCTCATTTCGCATTCCGCAGCGCGGTTTCGGCTATTACCTGCACACGGACTGCATGACCACAGCTGTAATATAACCAGTTTCACATTGAGTACGGCGGCAGTTTCAATGCGCCGGTGAAATCTATTGCATAAGTAAACATAACTAAGTAAGACGCCCCCAAGCAGTTGCAACGCACCCTTGCATAACCGCCTACAGGCCATATAAATGTGCCTGATGTGCGGATGTAGTGATATTTATGATGACTATGGTAAATATTATAAGTTTGTCTTGTTCATTTGATCCTGTTCTATCTCACTCGCAGTAGGAGACGTGATGCACTGCGGCTCACACTGATTACGCGTGCCGACGGAGAGGCTAAAGCTATGCGAAATGGGAGTGATTTACAATTCAGTATTTAGAATTTTAGATTTTCGTACATTGATGCTTGAAAATTCTAACGAGTGCCACGTATAGTGAAACTCACTAACTTCGTTTTCTAAACACATCACTAACGCATTTCTTGTTAGCGATTTTATACACCGCTTTAGTGTAATCTTGAAATAGAGTGATTCATCTGAAACGCTTAACCGCTGTAGGAAAAACACTTCCACTGGCCGAGTTTCCATTTTTCGTTCACGTTGTTAGAATCAAACAGAACGAAGTACGTGATTCATATATACCGCGGGTATCATGAATGTGGGTTCATCTATTCACTGCATGCTATATGTTTTTTCGTTCCACTCGTGTATGCGTCACTTTAGCAAATATTCCAGCTGCAAAAAAATATATTTGTGTTTGTCGCTGTAGCTACTGCTGCAACTTCCATTGCAACGAATGAAGCAGCGTAGATAGTGACGTCAGCAGGGTTGGGGTATGGGGGGGGGGGTATGGGAGGGTACGCAGCCTACCGCCTGTGTGTATGTTTCTCTCTACGGTTAGCGCTAGGAGTCTCTGTTAGAAACAAGACAAATACGTATATTTCACATCGACACACTGTAAGGCCGACTCAACAGTTGAATTGTTGAACGTATACAGCCGGACATTGATTGTTACGGCAACAGGCAACGGCAGAGAGATATCAATTCAGAGTCTTCCTCCCCTACATGCGCACGCACGCACACAGACACGCATGCACGCACACACGCACACGCACACAGACACGCACGCATTCGCGCAGGCACGCACGCACGCACGCATGCACGCATGCATGCATGCACGCACGCACGCACGTACGTTACGCAAGTCCGCCCAAGTAGCGTACAGCATGTGTGCTATGTGTGTGACTGTGATGTGTGTCGTGTGTGGTGGTGTGTGCTGTGTGTGTGTGTGTGTGGGGTGTGTGTGTGTGTGTGATGTGTGTGTGTGTGTGTGTGTGTGGCGTCCTGTCGTAGCGTCTGGCGTGTTGCGTGCTCGCAACATGTGTGGCGTGGTGCGTCTGCGTGCGTGCGTGCGTGCGTGTGTGTGTATGTGTGTCTTCTGCTAAGTAGGTGAAGCTAATAGATCATATGCTTCCTCTATCCGTAGCTGGATTACTAGTCTCGCCTCATCTGTGAACAAACCACCAGCACAGCACCGGCACATGACCACTGACAACTCAGACACACAGCAAGGTAAGCTACTTATAGTAACCATGGCAATGCATGGCGCGTCGGCTGCTGGTTCCCGATGGTTTCCGACGATTTATTCATGCATCCCGACGATCGCGGAACTGCTGCGACTGGCACGCCACCCAGCGGGACCGCTGCTACGGGCTTAATTACTGTGGCGGCGGACCGCCTGTGAGGGCGGCAATTCGACGCATTAACGGTCGGTTTCACATTACTAGAACGTGCTCAAAGTCTGCAACCATAGACAGCTCAGCGGCGGAGCGGCTCTCGCGCGCACGCGCTGTTTTTCTCTCCCTCCCCTCTCTCTTTCGCGTTCAATAAATCGGCTCTCTCACACGCACGCACGTATTCACGGACACACGGAAGTATATACGTACGCACGCGCACTCACACACGCGCAAGCAGGTACGCACGCACGTACTCACGCGTGCGCGCACGTACGCAAACACACATTCTCTCTCATCATATCAGGAGGTCATTATACGCTCCTGATCATATCAAATGTTCATCGCCTGTCTATTTTTTTCTCCTACTTCCGTGCTTTCACCTCCCAATCCCATTTAATTTAAAAATAACATTAAAATGATTGTTAAATTTATCTTAATTAATTCTGAGTGTGACTGTTTCACATAAATTAATAATCCGATTTCAATTGACCCACATTTCATGCACCAGTACCACAAATTATGTAGCGCCGTTCTAAATGGCATACAGCACATACTCTTCTAAGAGGAAGAAACTAGAACAAATATGATGTGTTTATGTGTGTAAAGATTTTGTGTGCAGAATATCGCTACAGTAGTGTACCTATTGCCTCATGTTTGGAGGTTTTGACAATAGCCTGCAACTAATGCATCGAGTCTATTGCTGCTATGTGACGACACATTACAACAGTCATCATATCACTGAACTGACTGGCATTTTCGATTCAACTAAAGCTTCTTGTTCGAAGTGACTCTTCTCCAAGAAGGATCGTAGCCGAGCCAGATTGTTTCTGAGTTTCTTTTCATGGTTCTGTTAGAATAATATCTTCGGAGTTAGCCTTTTTAATCAAAATTGTTACTGGGAAGTGAAGTCTAAAGATAAGATGTTTCTGATTGCAGACAAAAAATCCTTTAGATGAAACCGGCTAGATACTGTTTGGGTAACAACAAAAACGAAAGTTTTTATGGTTTTCGGAAATTGAAAGATCAGATCGCAGACAATTATGTAAACTAGTGAACACGGCCCGTTTGTATGCTTAGCAGTGGCCTAATCACATATAGAATCTTCTCATTTCCGCGTTCCGAAGATCAAGATAGCACAGTTAATCATATAACGCTTGATTATTACATGAATGTTGTTTGTAAATGTCTGCGCGATTTGGGCTTCGCGTATGAAGTACGCGTATAAGCGCATTGGAAAGGATGTCTTCGTGTCTCCATCGTATGGCCCGTGCAAAGCTAGACATAGCTATCACATATGTTCCTAACATAACTGCCACCCCGAGCGAAAGTCTTAAACTTTCCTGTAAATAAGATCATTTATCGATTTTAAAGATCGTTACAATCTTAACTATCTTAAAGATCGTTACCGATTTTTAAGGTCATTATTAGAAGACGGGGTTACTCACAACGACATGCATGAGCATGAGAACCCGCACGCATTGCTCGCCACAGACGAGCAGCAGGGATAATACGAAGCAGATTTGGTTACGGTGACATTTCACCCCTCGGCATTGACCTGTTAGCAAGAAAAAATCGGTCACTCGAGTGTGTTTGCGTACGCTGGTACAACTCGCACGCGTCAGAATTGGCGGCTGCATAGCTGCAGTCGCTGCTGCCTGGCTTCTTTTGCACTTAGCTCTCAGTCACGCGCACATGTGTGTGTGAGAGAGGATGCGGAGGCTGAGCATCAGCTAGAGATCGTGTCTTCATTCTAGCCGAGCAGCAACACTGAGAGTAGTCTACTCGTGATCTAGTGATGCTCCTATACCGCTCCTGATGACTTTCTCCCCTCTACTCTGCATCCTGTCATCCCCTAGTCCGTCTGTATTTTTTCCTAGCTCGCCTCCTCCTCTAGTCCACATTTTCTCCTCTTTCCTCCTCCTCTAGCCCACACTTTCTAATCTTCCTCCTCTTCTAGCTCGCACTGTTTCTTAGTACACATTTCCTCTAGTCCACCTCTTCCCCTAATCCATCGCTTCCCATACTTCACCCTTTCCCATGATCTGGCTCGTTCTCTGGTTTGCTTTTACCCATAGATTGCTTTCTTCTGTCTAGAAATCTAAACCCTCAGCCTACTCTCCATTGTCAGACCATTTTAATAACCAACCGAATTTTCCCACACGCCTTTCCATATCTTACTCCCCTATCTTAGTTTCCCCTTCTGAAGACAGGTGGTCTTTTGCTCAGTCTCATTCTCTGTCTGGTTCTTCGTCTAGTCTGTCATCTTTCTTAGTCTTCCTCTCTCCACGCTTGTCGCCATCTAAACCGTGTTGCCCTCTTTAGTCTGTCTTCTTCTCTTAGTTTGCAAACTCCACCTCATTCGCTACCAGATTCACCATCCTTAACTCAGACCTTCCTAACTACCTTCCTACATTGTTCCCTAATCGTCCTCCTGCACAACTCTGGCTGTAAGTCATTGTGTGTCTCGTTCTTTACCGTTCACCTGAAATATGCTACCCCTCCCCTAGCCGGAGCTGTTTACTTTACCTAGTCTACAACAACCCGTGCTCTACTTCCACTCCCTACATACTTTCTCCACTTCTACTCCATCAGCCTGTTTCAGCCCCCCTCCCCTCTCTCTCTCTCTCTCTCTCTCTCTCTCTCTCTCTCTCTCTCTCTCTCTCTCTATCCACTTCCTCCCGCTTCACCTACCCTGCCTACGTAGGCAAACAGCTGATGCACTAGGATGCCGAGCACCTGCTGCGGCTGCTGCTGCTCCCGCTAATGGACGGTACGGCGAGTGAGGATCAGCGCTGGTCCTGATGCTGAGGATGCATGGCATCGTGTCGCGCGTGCTTCTTCTGTGCTCAGGCAACGACTACGCGTGCTCATCGTTCACCGTGCGCAGTGAGTGCAGTAGTGACTATGACGTACCTATGAATCGGAAACGCCAGCCGAGATAGAGACTATGCTGAAGTTCGTGTCTCGCAAACCGAAGAGCCAAACTGTAAGTGTATGCGCTCGGCGTACGTGGCGGGCTGGCATGCATAGTTAAATATAGATAGTGTCCGTCTATTTGCGTCTGTTTTCCCGTGCCAGCTTCGACTAATCTGGAATTTGCGTGAACGAGCGATTGATTAAACAATGATATCGTTCGAAGCGATCCGTAGAGTTTAATAAAACCAAAACTGTTCCTCCTCATATATTCAGGTTAGCATGAATAGTCAACATGTGAGCAGCACAAAAACACACACAACACACACACACACACACACACACACACACACACACACACACACACACACACACACACAACACACACACACACACACACACACAACACACAGTCAAGCACACACACACACACACAACACACCACAACACACACACACACACACACACACACACACCACACCACACAACACACACACATCGACACACACACACACACACACACACACACACACTCACATACACACACACGCACACACGCACGCACGCAGTTTAAAAAGAAGTTTGTTTAGCTTATATTGCGCTGGACCCTGGAACCGCCCGAGCCATGGTGGACACAAATATTTTTGCTATAAAGCCAAACAACAAATACTCCATTCATTCGTCCAGATCCGATCATTCCCAAGCCAGATTCATAGGGAATCGTGGGGAACGAATGAATGCACGTGAATGGACATTAATGCTATACGATACACACACGAACGTCCACGTGCTTACCAGCTAAGCAGCAACGACGCTTGATTGTCACGATCAATTTTTTTGGGTTACGGGCGATGTGTACATACGATCCACATGTAAATACTACAGATATATACAATAAATAAGACCGGTAGCATTTTTTCAAGGTAGAGCGTACAGGTAGGAAAGGAATGCAGCAACTGTGTATAGCCCTGCGGGTAACCTGCAAATAGATTCCATAGGTATAGACCATAGTAATAATCTACAGTTGGAGAGCCTGCCGCGGTGCTGAGGTACACCGGCCGGGTAGAAACGTATTATCAATATTATCTATATTATTTTGTAGATTGTGACTCTCCTAACATTTGATGCCGTATTCGGTACTATTACACATACGATAGCAGTATTACATATGAGAACGTTGTTTAGATTAATTAGTCAAATCTTAGTTCGTGTTTTGCTGGTCGTTCCGTTACGTGTGATAGCAGTGACGCACATCAGAACATTGTGTTTTTTCACATTATCACCAAATTTTAACTAAGCAAAGGCGTTCCGTGTTTTTTGTTCCGTTACGAAATCTTTCAACATTCAATATTCGCACGCACGCAACGGCATAATCTAAACATACATGACGTCTCATATAGATTTTATAATATTATCAAGACCGCATTACATAGATGCTATCTTCTGTTTGAAGACTATATATTCATTAATATTGCTACTAGTGTGTCGCTTCTGTCCGTCTGGCCAATGACGTCATAAATAACTTCGCTGTCATGGGAACGCGTCGCCGTCGGTATTGAGACGTTGTCTGATGTGGTGCGTGCAATCCTGGCGGCAGGATGCAGCGTGAGCAATGCGAAGGCACGCCCGCACAGCGAACAGTGAGTGAAACGTTCACACCACACCAAGCCGATTGCGTTCCCTGTTTATGTTGGCAACTGTACGCTAGGGCCTATCTGTAACGGAAAACGATCGGGGCCTTGCTAATAGTAGAAGAAATCGGTTTTCTCGTTTCGCAGGAATGGGGAAAGACTCCGGCTGCTGCTTCGAACGCCGCGTGTCGTAGTTTAAAGGTTAATAAAAGTTTACCTTTATTAATATGTGCTACTATAGCGACCGTCACTATAGCACTATCAACGAAAACCTCCCTTTCACACAAAGGAGAAATAAGGATGGATTAACGAATTTCACTCGAGCGATTCCTGCAGCATTGTGTTAGTTCGTTATACTTGTTTGTACAGTACGGGACTGTTAAAATGCCGCCGCAGTGTGATAGTATGATACCAGTTGGGTCAAAGAAGATGCCCCCCACTTGAAATAACTAGATCGGAGTACGCGGGTAATCTTATATGAGGGTAAGCGATAGTTCACGTTCAAGATTCTTACGTTCGATAGAGCTTCGTCTTTTCGCAATACACCGTGCTAGCCATCGTACTGTGGATTGGCATTATTCCAGTAAGTTCTGCAGCAACGCGAGTATGTTATCGAGCCGCCCACCAGGCTAATGAGGGCGCCACACTAGCGCCTACTATAAAGCCGATGAAAATAAAACGCGATCGTTAATAGACCGTAAAAACGCAAATGAGCAATTTCAAATAGAGTTTTTCACATGCGAAATTGACTTGGGGATGAGTTTAAGCAGACAGCCATGTTGGTTACATGCGGGACAAACATCGTTTCCGACGTGCGGGGGAACAGTGCATAATCAACACGAGCAAAACTCGACTGATATTAAATTTAATCGTTATCAGAATGTTCCTCGTCGTTTCTTCCTCGGTATCTATAATTAGAAGCCATAATAGCAGCTATTAGCCGGGGAACACGTGTAATGAGCCCTACAGCACACGTACGCCAAAAAACGCAGACAAAATATAACACAGCGCAAGAAGTTTAGTAGTGCTACCCCCCCGTACCGCGAAACGTCTGCGAATTCTTGTTTGGGATTTTAAACGCGAGACAGCTCTTGTACGAGCGGACTGATAAACAGCTAAGCTGTCACCGGCAGCATGCACCAGGATGCTCGGAGAATAAATTATTTTGCCTTGCCCCCCGGCACAAGTCTGTGCAACCTTAATGCGTGAATTGTACGAGACGGTGGCTTGTTTATTGTCTGGTGTTACATTACAGTCCGTCTTGCAGCATTTATGCTTCCTATCTCTGTACGATTAATAATGCACTCTCAGTCGCGCGTCTAGCTTTATAGTTCCTACCATAGAAATAATATACTAGTTAGAGTAGTGTCTCTATATGTTTCTATGGTTCCTACTCATCTCTACTGTCAGTCTAGTCTACAAAAAAATCCCAACTAAATAGAAAAGAATTTAGGCGAGATTTTAGTTGCGGGTACATTACTAGCTGAACCAGCGATCTCCGCCTACTCTAGATTCTTTTACAATCAGAGTACTCTAACCTCTCCCCTATTTCCTGTAGCATCCCATAGAGGCATGCGGTGGCATTCGCATCCAACCATTCCGCGTCTCCGTAGACAGGCACGGCAGCATGCAGCAGCATCCATTCCTACCAGCATCCTGCAGCATCCCACCAGGAGTGTATAATATAAACTACATATCTATATATTGTATAGACCATATATCTATATTATATACTCCTGATTCTACAGCAGCAGCACCCATAGGTATGAAGCTTCACTGACTGTTTCGGCTTCCTTTGGCATCACACGTCCTCCTCCTCTCGTCACTCCCAACATGCCTTCAACTTCCTTCAACATACCATCAGCAGCATCTAGCCTCGTCGTCTGCCTTTCTGAACCTCCCTCCCCTGCAGCTCTTCCTCCGGCATCCTGCAGCAGTTTCTGATTAGGATGCACCTAAAGCGCAATCGACACTGATTGCAACACTGCCATATATTTACCCAGAGCTAATAGTACATGCTAATGTTGTAGCTTATATAATAATGTATATAATAATGTAATAATACATGCTAATAATGTTTATAATAATGTATATAATAATAAATATAATGTGATAATACAGCTAATAATCTATTATATTAGCTCTTGATTTTACGAATCGACTGGCTGTCGACGACTCTCTCTAGTAAGTGAATAAAGAGCTGCGAACGGAAGAGAACGCTGTCAACGACCACCTGCAGCACTTTTTTATTAGCGCGTATTTTTTCACCCGCGGATGCCTACTATTGGAATTAGCGTTCTTTTTTGTTTACAGGCAATTGAAGCGATAAATGACAGGCGGCGAGAAGCGCAATTTAATTGCTAATATGTGATCGATCACAAACGCTCGAGCGCTTACGAAACTAGTTTCGACACCAGTTTTATCGCCGTAGTTGAGCATGCGGCGTTTGTCGTGAATGCGGTTCGATCGGTGGCTATTAATAGGGGTTACGTGCTGCTAGGAAGCGAGCGATGTGTGAAACCAACAGCGCCGCAACTTTCCTGCAGGCACAATACAAAACTCTTGTCGGCACGTGACGCTGCCCCTGCCACCACGTGTGAGGCCCGCGCTACCCATTCGCGCTGAGTCGAGATTTTTCTGCAGTCTTTTTGGCACGTGAGCTGGGCGCTACTAGTGTGTGTGTGTGTGTGTGAGGCCCGCGATACCTATTCGAGATTTTTCAGCAATTTTTTTCTTTGGATAGGTAGGAAAGGATGTGTAGTCAACGCGACAGCGTACGTTTCGCAGAAGTGCTAGAGAGCAGAAAGAGAGAGAGAGAGAGAGAGAGAGAGAGAGAGAGAGAGAGGGAGAGAGAGGGAGAGAGAGAGGAGAGAGATAGAGATAGAGATAGAATAGATAGATAGATAGATAGATAAATAAATATATATATAGATAGATAGATAGATAGATAGATAGATAGATAGATAGATAGATAGTAATAGCTCATAGATAGATAGATAGATAGATAGATAGATAGATAGATAAATAGATAGATAGATAGTTAGATAGATAGATACATAGATAGATAGATAGATAGATAGATAGATAGATAGATAAATAGATAGATAGATAGAGAATTAAGAGAGATGGGGAGAGATAAGAGACAGATAGAGAGAGAGAGAGGAGGAAAACGGTAATACCTATCCAACCCGTATCTCTGCGCACGCACACCCCAGCCTAGCAGGAATAAGAAATCATACGAGCAGGAGGGAGTTGAATACGCAATAGGGGATGAGGTGCGCAGTGGCGCATGCGCGAGTCCATCTATAGATCCTCGTCGTTGGGATTGGCAATGTTACCAAAGAAATACGCATGCAACACGCAAGAATCGGGGGCACATATCACAAACTTTTATTAGGAAAACTCGTTGTCATATACTAATTCGATACTATCAGGAGTAGATAATAGAAGAGCAATGAGGTTTACAGGGACGCCGCCTTCGTCGCTGTTTGTGAATTGTGCTGTGCATGTGACATTGATGGATGATGATGTCCCACCCAGTATTCATCACGCCGTGTGTTATTGTCAAGGTAGCAGTCTAACGTGCAGCCCACACCTTCTCCCCGTCGTTTAAAATGCCTTCGCAGCGCTCCCAGAAATTCATTCCAAGGTCACCCCGTCTAACATGTCGTTTCGACGAGGCAGCGAGCGGATAGAGGCAGTCGCGAGCAGTTATGGCAAATATTTGATACGGCAGCCATAGAAAACCGAGGCGGTGATTTCCACAGCGTCCCTGCGTGCGTAAGCTTATATCCGCGTAACAATCATCATTCCATTGCCCCCCCCCGCACCGGGAGGAGCAAATAACTTAACCTGAAACCTGATCCGCTGTAATGAATTATTGGACGTGGAACTTACGCAGGTAGATGCACCAGGTAGCCCGATCGGCGTATTTTATTATTGGACGTAGAAGCTTACGCCAGGTAATCATCAGGTAGCCGATCGGTCGTAATTATGATTGGACGTGGAAGCTTTAACGCAGGTAAATGACGCAGGTACGAGTGAACCGAGTTGAACGCCAGTCAGCATATATCGTCTCTCTAATAACCGCAGCAAGCGGTGTGCCGGCATGGTCGCGGCGCGCCGCGCAACTTAACCAGGCAGGCAGGTTTACAAATATCAATATGAGGCCAAGATAAAAAATTACTCACTTCACCCGCCACGCAAACAGTGCCTTGCGATGCCGCGTAAATGGGAGTTGGAATTAATGTTTCTACGCGATTGATCCGCGCAACTAGTAATATACGTCATCATTATTAGGTCGCCCGCTTTGCTCTTGCTGTCCGACATTACTTCGAGCTTCTCGCCGATATCCAATGCGGGTTTCATTTGGGATATATCGAAGTTTGAGCGCCTCTAGTGCATGATCTAGTCTATAGCCGTTCTATAGCAGTTCGAGTAGCAGTTCTATAACATGTTCTATAGCAGTTGATAGCAGTTTTATAGTAGTTCTACGTAGCTATCGAAGTTCATAGGCAAGTGATAGAAGTTCTATAGGGCAGTTCCTATAGATGCCTGGTAGTCTATAAAAGTTTATAGCAGTTGCTATTAGGGCAGTTCTCGTAGTCTATAGCCAGTTTTATCGGCAGGTTTTATAGCGGCAGTTCATAGGCGTTATTAAGTAGTCTACAGCAGTTCTATAGGCAGTATATATAGCGGTTCTAGTCAGTCTATAGCAGTTTCTATAGGCAGCTCTCGTAGTCTATAGCAGTTCTATAGGGCAGTTTATAGCAGTTCTATAGGCGGTTCTGTAGTCTATAGCAGTTCTGTAGCAGTTCTTATAGCGTTCTAGTAGTCTATAGCAGTTTCTACAGCAGTTCTATAGGCGTTCTAGTAGTCTCTAGCGTTCTTGTAGCAGTTTTTTTTTCTTAAAATAAGGCAGGTTCTAGTAGCTATAGCAAGTCTAGTAGTCCATAGCAGTTTTATGGCAATTCTAGTAGTCTACTAGCAGTTCTATAGGCCGTTCTAGTAGTCTATACAAAGTTCTGGTAGGTTCTATAGCAGTTCTATAGCAGTTCTAGTAGTCTATAGCAGTTCTATAGCAGTTCTGGTAGTCTATAGCGGTTCTATAGCAGTTCTAGTAGGCAGCTATAGCGACGAGTATAGCGGTCGCGGCAGCGACAGAACACGCTCGCGCCTGACGTGCCGTCAACACTGACCTATTACCAGGGAAGCGTGGCCTAGCTATATACTTGCTACCTACCATTCCATCCAACAGAAGAATGACTAAGTGTCCGTATATCGCTCGTAGCAACGCGACAGTTCGAAGGCCTATAGCGACATTCCGTAAAGATGTCATTACCGTGAGTACACGTTGGCAGCACCCGTTGCAAAGATGGTTGATCGTTATGAAGCTATATACTGAGCTCTAAAACTCGCATCGACAGGTCGTACGAAAAGTATTACATCGTGCTGGATAGATATACTTGCCAACACTCAAATGGGCAACAACTAATATTGCGGCAACAAGTAAAATCGTAATACAGTGGTCCGCGATCTATCGAGACAGGTCGAGAGCCATTAAAATGTCCCGATTAAGCGGTGAAGACGTAACAACGTGCGTGCGAATTGTTTTTCAAAGACATCTGTCGTCTTACTATTTGACATTGATAGTAGTAGTGTGGCGTGGTAGAAGGATTTGCAGGTGGAAAACCTGACAGGGGCCGCCACGTGAATGCTCCTTCCGTGCCCCCTCCTTAATTCTGTTTAATTTGACATTAAACGAAGCGCTCGTTTATGCGAAGCCCGATAAAGCGGGGGACCGCTGTTCCACGACCGCCCAATGCACGTCTATGAAACATACCGCCCCGGCCAAAATACCAATTAGAAATTAATATTCCGCTCGGAGTAAACACACTACCTAGCTGGCATTCAGATCCGGCGTAGACAGTATACCTATCTAAGGTTTAAAGGGATCGTTTACTCTAGGTTCTAGGATTATTTTCAGTTAATTTAGGTTAAA
>NW_014577459.1:44515-52438 GCF_000485595.1 Priapulus caudatus
AGGTAAAAGAGGAGGGAAAAGGTAAAAGAGGAGGAAAACGGTAATACCTATCCAACCGTATCTCTGCGCACGCACACCCCAGCCTAGCAGGAATAAGAAATCATACGAGCAGGAGGGAGTTGAATACGCAATAGGGGATGAGGTGGCGGCAGTGCGCATGCGCGAGACATCTATAGATCATCGGTCGTTGGATTAGCACATGTTACCAAGAAATACGCAATGAATCACCAAGACGGGGGCACATATCACAACTTTATTAGGAAAACTTGTTTGTCATATACTATGATACTATCAGGAGTAGATAATAGAAGAGCGATGAGGTTACAGGGAGCGCCCGCCTTCGTCGGTGTGTGAATGTGCTGTGAATGTGGACATTGATGGGATGATGATGATCTCCACCCAGTATTCAGTCACGCCGTGTGTTATTGTCAGGTAGCAGGAGTCTAACGTGCAGCCCACACCTTCTCCCGCGTTTAAATGCCTCGCAGCGCTCCCCAGAATTCATTCCCAAGGTCACCCCGTCTAACATGTCGTTCGACGTGGCAGCGAGCGATAGAGGCAGTCGCGAGCAGTTATGCAAATATTTGATACGGTAGCATAGAAACCGAGCGGTGATTTCACAGCGTCCCTGCCGTGCGTAGGCTTAGTATCCGCGTACAATCCCATTCCATGCCCCCCCCCCACCGGGGAGGAGCAATAACTTAACCTGAAACCTGATCGCTGTAATGAATTATTGGACGTGGAAGCTTACGCAGGTAGATGCACCAGGTAGCCCGATCGGCGTAATTTATTATTGGACGTGGAAGCTTACGCAGGTAAATGCATCAGGTAGCCCGATCGGCGTAATTTATGATTGGACGTGGAAGCTTACGCAGGTAAATGACGCAGGTACGAGTGACGAGTGCACGCCAGTCAGCAGTATACGTCTCTCTATACAGCAGCAGGCGGGTGTGCCGGCATGGTCGCGGCGGCCGCGCAACTTAACCAGGCAGGCAGGTTTACAATATCAATATTGAGCCAAGATAAAAAATTACTTCCCTTCACACGCACGCAAACAGTGCCTTGCCGATGCCGCGGTAATGGAGTTGGAATTAATGTTTCTACGCGATTGATCCGCGCAACTAGTATATACGTCATCATTATTAGGTCGGTCCGCTTGCTCTTGCTGTCCGACATCTACTTCGAGCTTCTCGCAAGATATCCATGCCGGTTTACATTTGGATATATCGAAGTTGTGGAGCGCCTGCTAGTGCAGATCTAGTCTATAGCAGTTCTATAGCAGTTCGATAGCAGTTCTATAACAGTTCTATAGCAGTTCGATAGCAGTTTTATAGTAGTTCTAGTAGTCTATCGAAGTTCTATAGCAGTTCGATAGAAGTTCTATAGCAGTTCTATAGCAGTCCTGGTAGTCTATAAAAGTTTATAGCAGTTCTATAGCAGTTCTATAGCAGTTCTCGTAGTCTATAGCAGGTTTATAGCAGTTCTATAGCGGTTTTAGTAGTCTACAGCAGTTCTATAGCAGTTATATAGCGGTTCTAGTAGTCTATAGCAGTTCTATAGCAGCTCTCGTAGTCTATAGCAGTTCTATAGCATGTTTATAGCAGTTCTATAGCGGTTCTAGTAGTCTATAGCAGTTCTGTAGCAGTTCTATAGCGGTTCTAGTAGTCTATAGCAGTTCTACAGCAGTTCTATAGCGGTTCTAGTAGTCTATAGCAGTTCTGTAGCAGTTCTATAGCAGTTCTAGTAGTCTATAGCAGTTCTAGTAGTCCATAGCAGTTTTATGGCAATTCTAGTAGTCTATAGCAGTTCTAGAGCAGTTCTAGTAGTCTATAGCAGTTCTAGTAGTCCATAGCAGTTTTATGGCAATTCTAGTAGTCTATAGCAGTTCTATAGCAGTTCTGGTAGTCTATAGGGTTCTATAGCAGTTTCTAGTAGGAGACTATAGCGACAAGTATAAGCGGTCGCGGCAGCGCACAGAACACGCTCGCGCCTGACGGCCGTCAACACTGACGGCTATTACCAAGGGAAAGCGTGGCGCATAGCTAATACTTGCTACACCTACCATTCCTCCAACAGAAGCAATGACTAAGTGTCCGTATATCGGCTCCGTAGGCAACGCGACAGTTTGAAGGCTCTATAGCGACATTCCGTAAAAGATGATCATTACCGTTGAGTACACGTTGGCAGCCACCCGTTGGGCAAAGATGGTTTGATCGTGTATGAAGCTATATACTGAGGCTCTAAAAACTCGCCATCCGAAGGTCGTACGAAAAGTATTACATCGTGCTGGATAGATATACTACTGCCAACACTCAAATGGCAACAAACTAATATTGGCGGCAACAAGTAAACATCGTAATACAGTGGTCCGCGATTATCGAGACAGGTCGAGAGCGCCATTCAAATGTCGCCGATTTAAGCGTGAAGACGTAACAACGTGGCCGTGCGAATTTGTTTTTCAAAGACATCTGTCGTCTTACTATTTGACATTGATAGTAAGATAGTGTGCGTGTGGTAGACGAGGATTTGCCAGGTGGAAAAGCTGACAGGGGCCCGCACGCTGAATGCTCCTTCGTCCCCTCCTTCTGTTTAATTTGACATTAAACAAGCGCTCGTTTATGCCGCGAAGCCCGATAAAGGGGACCGGCTGCTTCCACGACCGCGCCAATGCACGTCTATGCAAACAAAGAAGCATCCAGCCCGGCCAAAATACCAATTATGAATTAACTATTCGCGCTGCGCGTAACACACTACCAGCTGGCTATTCAGATGCCGGCGTAGACACGTATAACCTATCTAAGGTTTAAAGGGATCGTTTACTCTAGTTCTAGGATTAATTTCAGTTAATTTAGGTTAAAATTACGCTACATAAAAAGTTACATGGTGGCAATCGCGCATTAAGAAATTATGATTAAAAATTGTTTTAAAACTAACGACTAAGTTTGATTACAGCGACGGTGGCGCTACTCACAAAGCGCAACGATCTGATAAGTTGCGCAAAAACCACTTTCACAGACGAAAGGGCTACAGAACACGTTAGTGTGTTTCTTATTAAAATATTTAACCAGCAAAAGGATTCTAATATCTTATAACGACATTATAGTTTTCAGTTATATTATGGATAAATTTGTCGCTAAATAAAACATCGTTCCGTAAATAGCATTTAGGTATGAAATATAAATTGCAGCCCTTGGTGATTCAGCTCTCGGTTCTGTACGTGCCAAAATAAATTGGAAAATACGCAACTTTTCAGGGTGGCAGCACCGGTGCGCGGTGTCATGGCGCCGATTTGCAAAATTTCGTAGGCAGTTGATGTGTCAAAATTAATATAACAATAATTAGGTACTCTGGTAACAAATACGTGTGGGGTATAGACGATTTTGTTTATACAGTAAGTACAGTTGATGCAGTGAAATCGTCTAGAGTCTACTATCCCCTTTAAGCACCTTGATAGCTAAACGCCTAGTATTTAGTACACGTAACGTTTTGGCAACGCCTATAATAAAATGCAAGGCAACTCTGGGCGGCGCGCACCCCAAACATCAAATCTGGAATTCGCTGCAACAATGGGTGCGTACATGTTCACTCGAACGCAGAACGCCGCCCACATCTCACGAATGAACTACCACGGCAGTGTTTGCGCTGATAGTACAGTGAAGAAGGCTATATAGCTACAAGGCCAGTGTGCAGTATTCACTCTGAACATGTACATCTATATAGTATCGGTCGTGGGCAGAAAAGTAAAGCGCACACCGTGTTTCCGTGCACAATTGTCGACAATATCCTCCTCGCTGTGACGCAGGCCAATTATGCAGAGGCGATCCGAGCACACGGTACTCGGTTATTGCGCCGCGCAGACTGCACATTGTAAGGGCGGTGGTAGTCGAAGCAGCGTTGAATATACGGCCGCGCGGCTAATTGCCCCTACTTTCCCTTCTCTGAGTACTTTAGTTCTCCTAGCACGTTATATTCTCCGAGTAGGTGTAAACTATTTACGACGTCCCGTGCTGCTTCCCTTCTTGCGGCGTGCGTTGTATTTGCACCAAGTGTCCTAAGTCCCACCACTGACGCTAAATTGGCTCACTTCCAGGTGCATTTTCGCTCATTAACAATACCTGTAATCTGTGGGATAACTGTGTCAGCGGAGTGGCGGAGCACGAAAGGCATTCTTCCACGTGCTACGATGAGGGGAGCATCATTATGCGCTGATCGTGATTCCGCATACACCGCGGGAAGTCTGTTAAGCTGAGATGATAGTGAACACGCTCAAGTGTGTTGTTGCGTTGACGACGAATAACGTTGCGTGCGTGTTTGTGTTGTGTTTGCTCGCGCCGGTAGAGAACTGCTGCTCTGCCGCCGATGGCCGACATGCGACATGCGGCTAAGATTTCGAGTCGGATCGTTATCCGCAAATGCGTGCTTACGTGACAGCGCTGAAGCCGGCGTGGGATTTGCAGCAGCCGTGGTAGCCACCTCGTCCGCCCCTCCCCTGCGGGCGCATCTCTCTCTCTCTCTGCTCTCTCGCTCTGTGCTGTGTGTGTATGTTGTAGTATGTATGTATGTATGATATGTAATGTATGGTAGTTGTATATGTATGTATGCATGTAATAGTATGTATGTATGTAATGTTGAAGCATGTATGTGTCATGTTGTATGTATGTATGGTGCTAGTATGTATGTATAGATATGTATGTACTGTATGTATGTATGTATGTATGTATGTTGATGTATGTGTATGTAGTATGTATGTAGTATGCATGATGATGGCATGCATCGCATGCATGCTGGATGCTGCATGTATGATATGCTGCATGTATGTAATGATTATGTATGTATGTATGTGTAATGTATGTTGTATTGATATTATGAATATGGTTGAGTTTTGTAGTATTAATTGTCATGGTATGTATGTATGTATGTATGTATGTTATGTATGTATGTATGTGATGTGATGTGATGTTGTATGTGGTTGATGTGTGTTTGTTGTGAATGTTGTATGTGGGTGTATGTATGTATGTATGTAGTAGTATGTATGGTATGTATGTGATGCTGTATGGTATGTATGTATGTCTGTATGTTGTATGTATGTATGTAATGTATATACGTACGTAGCGTAGCGTACGTCACGTACGTATGTACGACCTGTACGTATGTTACGGTATGTACGTATGTACGTATGTATATGTACGTATGTACGTATGTACGTATGTACGTGTACGTATGTACGTATGTACGTATGTAGTTATGTATGTATGTATGTAGGTGACTGCTCGCTACGGTCCGCACGGCCCAATAGTCGCGAACAGCCATAGCCGAAACCCACTTTTGTCGAAAGCCCACTAGCTCGAAACCCCACAGGGGATGGGTATCGATCTAATTCTATGTTTTATTAATTAATTATTAATATTTATTTATAATGTTTAAATTAATTTTTTTTTTTTTTAATTGAATTTTGCTTTGGGGAATGTAGGGGAGTGTGTGTGCGAGTGGGGCTAAGGTGAAAAATGTCAGTTGTGCAGCGGCAATCGCAGCGAGTCGCTCATGTTCTACTCAATGCGTTTATATAGATTGTACATGCCCATAAAGCTGGCGGCGATAAGTGAGTATGTGGCGTATTACCCGGCCGGTATTACCAGGGGCGGTATTACCGAGGGCGGTATAACGAGGTTTTAGGCCGTGTCTACCAATTTTGCCAACTACATCCACACACCTTACCCTCCCCCAACACAACGCTCACCGCCTATCATCCCCTAAAAACAATTAAAATTAACACAATATTAAATTAAAAATTAAAATTACATTAAAATTAACAAGTGCGCATGCGGCCAGCGCTCATCTAACGTCTACTGCGGTGACTCTGTGGTGGAGTGGTGGGATTCTAGTAAACGCGCCTGTGTCCAAATGTGTTCACATACAACGCGAAACAGTGGTAATGCACAGGGAGGTAATCTAGGAACCTTCTCCAAAAGAATGATCGTGTGGAATCGTTTATGAAAGTTGCCACGAGATGGCGCGTACGTTTAAGTTGTCTCAGATAAAGATGGAAGCTCCCATCAATATGCTTAGTAGCAACAACTATCGTGCAGACAAGAAATAGTAAGCACTCATCCATACTTACGCTAACGCAAGGCCTACAGGCTGCGCATTAGAGACTGCCACCTGCAACCAATTAAGCAAAAACTGCAATCAGGTAGCCGCACAACCACCTGCCACTGCAGTAGCCAGCATGCAGTGGCATACGTTAGCATTGTTAACAGTACTGACTACAGAATGCATAATAACATATACGATTTAAGCGAGGGCATAAAACCTTTCTTTAACCAAGAATTTAGCTTTTGAAATTTCACTGTAGACATGTAGCTCCATACATCCAGGCATTATATGATTCTAACTAGCACCCCGGCAGTCCAATTCTTTTAACAGACAAGTCAAAACAAAATCCATGTTTCACACCTCCTCTTTTGAGTCAAAAAGTTAGTCAGACACTTACTCTTGGCACGTCAGTGGAATAGGCAGATTTCAATGGTCTTCAATAAAGCCATAAAAATGATAGTCAGCCGCGACAAAAAGTTTTCCATCGCTTCCGTCGAGACCATGTCCTCAGAACAATGTCTTAAAATCTGCCTGTGGCTCCATTGAGCTTTGACCTGTGACCTCCAATTTCGGCATCAGTGATGGCTTTCTACCATGATGCTATACACCGACTATCACGAGCCTAGTCAGCCGTTAGACTTTGTGCCGCAAATTCTGCATTCTGCCTCCCTATACCTTAAGTTTAAGGAGTGAATGTTCCCCCTCTGCTTTTACACCTCTGAGCTTTGACCTTTGACCCCCCAGCTCGACATCCAACTCGTTTTGACGATCGCCCCCCAACGACCGCGAATCATCGTGCCCGTATCGCGAGCGGGTTACAGATTGTGCCCAACTGTTGACGGACGACCGGACGACCGCGGACGACCGGACGACCGACGGGAACGGACGGACGATCAAGCGATTCTACAAGGCTGCATCTGACTATGTCAGATAGCTAATAAATTAATTTGTTAATTAATTAATTAAACACTTAGTATAGATCGGTACCCCATCCCCTTTGGGGTTTTGCGCTATGGGTGTTTCGACTAGTGGCTTTCGCCTAGTGGTTTTGGACCTATTGTGGTCGTCAGGCCTAGCGAGCTGTAACCGTATGTATGTATGTATGTTATGTATGTATGTATGTATGTATGTATGTATGTATTATGATGTATGTATGTAATGTATGATGTATGTATGTAAATGTATGTATGTATGTATGCTATGTATGTATGTGTGTGCGTTCGCGGCGGCGCGTAGGTGTGCGTGCGTGCGTGGTGTGTGTGTGCGTGCGTGTGTGTGCGTGCGTGGCGAGTGAGAGAAAGAGTGTGTGTGTTGCCGCGGGGTGGGGAGGGGGGTGATGGGTGCATTACTAGAAGCTGTGAGAGCGAGAGCGTGTGTGTGGCGCGCGGGTGGGGAGGGGGGTGATGGGGCGCGGGTGGGAGAGGGGGTGATGGGCGATTAAATAGAGCTGTGGAGCGAGAGTGTGTTGTGCGGCGGGGTGGGGGAGGGGGTGATGGGGCGCGGGTGGGGGAGGGGGGGTGATGGGCGCGGGGTGGGGTAGGGGGTGATGGCGCGGTGGGGGAGGGGGTGATGGACATTAATAGAGGCTGTGAGAGCGAGAGCGTGTGGCCGTCTCAAGCACATCACAAACATACACTCGTCTGTCGCTCACTGGAAGCTGTTGCCTGGAAAATTCATTCGGCTGGAGAGGCAAACACACAATAAATGCTGCAAGATGCATGGCTTACAGACTAGCAAAAACCAGGGGAGGCAGTGTACGTCTACAAGACCAAGCAACGGCAAGGGGAGCAGTACACGTCTACACAGCGTACGAGAGAGAACAGGGTTGGT
>NW_014577459.1:52463-59963 GCF_000485595.1 Priapulus caudatus
AAATAGATAGATAGATAGATAGATAGATAGATAGATAGATAGATAGATAGATAGATAGATAGATAGATAGATAGATATATGTATCTATATATATAGTCAGTGACGCTCGCGCGCGGCAAGGCGTGCAGTAAGTAATGTGATGTTAGGTGCGACGAGGGGGAGTAACTCTGTAAAGAAATGACATTCAAATGTAGGAAAATTGAGCAGCAATTGCGAACGGATAGTGGATAGTGAACGGTGCGGGGGTACGGTGCGACGAGGGGGCAAATCTGTAAAGGTAATGGCAGTCAAATGCGGGGGAAAATTGAGCAGCGATTTGTGCAGATAGTGAACGGTGCGAGGGTGCGACGAGCGGGCAAATCTGTGAAAGAAATGGCATTCAAATGCCGGAAAAATTGAGCAGAAATTTGTACGCATAGCGAACAGTGTGTGCGGGGTGTCGCCGCAGCGTACAGCGCGACCTCTATCACACAATGTGTCAGCGACGCGCGAGAAACAGCGCTGACAGAAGAACGAGCGCGAAACCGCGTCTATGGCGACGAGATAGCGCGCGGGCGAAATCTTGCGGGACGCAACCCCGATTTATTGCGCGGCTGTATATTCGAGAGAGAGAGAGAATGAGAGAGAGCGAGAGAGAGAGAGAGAGAGAGAGAGAGAGAGAGAGAGAGAGAGAACGAGAGTGCGTGAGGGGGAGAGAGAGAGAGCGCGCGCGTTTAAAAGTTAATGGGTCTTTTGACGCGCGATGTCCGCAGAGATTCGAGGTGCTGGTGTTCGTTGATCGTTCGACAGGACACTGGCGCTGTGGGCCAACAATACTCTATGTGTAGAGAGAGAGGGAGGCAGACAGAAAGACAGAGATAGAATGAGAATGAGAGAGAGAGAGAAAGAATGTTAGTGTGTGTGTGTGTGTGTGTGTGTGTGTGTGTGTGTGTGTGTGTGTGTGTGTGTGTGCGTGCGTGTGTGCGTGTGCGCGCGCGTGTGTGCGCGCGCGCGTGTGTGCGTGTGCACTTAGCATTCGGCTACCACGGGGCGGTTCGGGTGCATGACGCATCGACCGATCACGCGTCGTCTTGGTGTGGGACAGGGATTTGGACAACGATTATGCTGAGCGGACGCATTACGTGGTATTTTATGCAGCCTCCCATCGTCTGTTCCCAGCATCTCTCGCGCGCTCTCTCGTATCTCTATCTCTCTCTCGCTCTCTCTCTCGCTCTCTCTCGCTCTCTCTCGCTCTCTCTCTCGCTCTTTCTCTCTTTTGCGTGCTCTCTCTCGCTCTTCTTTTCCTCTCTCTCTCTCGCCCTCTCTCTCTCTCTCTCTCGCTATCTCTCGCTCTCTCTCTCTCTCTCTCTCTCTCTCTCTCTCTCTTGCGTGCTCTCTTCCTCTCGCTCTCCTTTTCCTATCTCTCTCTCGTTATCCGTTTTTCTCTTTCTCCTCTTCTCTCCTTACCTGTCTCCTTTCCCGCGTGTTTCTTGCGTTCCTCACGTCCTCTGTTTCTTCGTTCAATCTCTCTCTCCCCTCTCTCTCTCTTTCCCATCTCTGGCTCGCGCTCGTCCAAACGCTCTCTTTCCCCCGCTCTCCTTCCCATCTCTAGCTCGCGCTTCTTCAAACTCTCTCTCTCTCCCTCACGTCACCTCATCTCTCGCATACACTCGCACTCATCCACTCTGCCGGTCTCGCGTGCGCAATAAACAGGGATGCGGCTTCGAGCAAAACTCGCAGTACAGGTCTGATGTCTAGGAAGTGTGCAGCGCATCACCGCAGCTTCAGCTATACCGACACCGATCCCGCCAGTATAATCTCCCAGAATGACTTCACTTATAGCGATTAGGGAGCGAAGCCATGAACTATATAAACTGCGAGCCGAGTAAATACCGGGGAAGCGCTAATTGATATTTAATGACTAGTGGCTGATAACCTCATGGATGCTGCCGCGATCTGTAATTACGATCGACTCCGAAGTTCGGATTCCTGACTGGATGATTATGCACAGATACCCTCTGTATTGTAGATAGATAGATAAATAGAGAGATAAATAGATAGATAAATAGATAGATAGATTGATAGATAGATAGATAGATAGGATAAATAGATAGATCAGATAGATAGATAGATAAGATAGATAGATAGATAGATAGATAGATAGATAGATAGATAATAGATAGATAGATAGGTAGATAGATAGATAGATCAGATACGATAGTAGCATAGATAGATAGATAGATAGATAGCATAGATAGATAGATAAGATAGAAAAATAGATGATTAGATAGATAATGATAGAAATACGATAGATATGATAGATAGATAGATAATAGCATAGATAGATAGTATACCTGTATTCTATATTATATAGTCAGTGACGCTCGCGCGGCGGCAAGGCGTGCAGTAAGTAATGTGAGTTAGTGGACGAGGGGCGAGTAACTCTGTAACAGAAATGACATTTCAAATGCTAGGAAAATTGAGCCAGCAATTCAGCGAACGGATAGGGGATGAAGTTAACGGTGCGGTCCGGGTGCGGCTGCCGACGGGGGGCCAAATCTGTAAAGGTATAATGGCAGTGCAAATGCGGTGTGAAATTGAGAGTTAGCGATTGTGCAGATATGTGAACGGTGCGAGGGTGCGACGAGCGGCGCAAATCTGTGAAAAGAAATGGCATTCAAATGCCGGAAAAAATGAGCAGCAATTTGTACGCCATAGCGAACACGTGTGTGCGGGGTGTCGCCGCAGCGGTTACAGCGCAACCTCTTCACACAATGTGTCAGCGACGCGCCGAGAAACAGCGTGACAGAAAGAACGAGGCCGCGAAACCGCGTCTATGCGACAGATAGCGCGCCGGGGCGAAATCGTGCGGGACGGCAACCGATTGATTGCGCGGCTGTATATTCGATGAGACGAGAGGAGAGAGGAATGCAGATGAGAGCGAGCAGAGAGAGAGAGAGAGAGAGAGAAGCAGAGAGAGAAACGAGGAGGCGTGAGGGGGAGAAGAGAGAGCGCGCGCTTTAAAGTTATAATGGGTCTTTTGACGCGCGATGTCGCGGTGAGATTCGAGGTGCTGTGTGTTCGTTGATCGTTCGACAGCGGCACTGCGCTGTGGGCAACAATACTCTATGTGTATGAGAGAGAGGCAGCCAGACACAAAGGACAGAGATAGATATAGAATGCAGAAGAGGAAAGAGAGAATGTTTAGTTGTTTGTGTGTTGGTCTGTCTGTCTGGTGGCAGAGATAGAATGAGAATGAGAGAGAGAAAGAGAGAATGTGTGTGTGTGTGTGTGTGTGTGTGTGTGTGTGTGTGTGTGTGTGTGTGTGCGTGTGTATGTGCGCGCGTGTGTGCGTGTGTGTGCGTGCGAGTGCGCGCGCGCGCGCGTGTGTGTTCGCATACGCGTGAACGCGTGTGGGTAAAGACTGTGTGGTGAGTACAGAGACTGTATGCTAGGGCTACTGCCCGACAGTTACATCACCGCTGGAACCGGCTAGCTGTCACGTGATGCGCGCAGATGATCATATCGGCGCCATTAATAGGAAGACGTACTCTCGACCCGCGAAGGGTAAATCAACCCCCAATATAAACATTCGCTGAGATGAGGGGCCTGATCTCGGCCCGAAAAACGACCGAATCAGCATCTTATTGTGTACGTGCTGGCACGCCGTGCCATAGGCATCTACGGATGGGGGGGGGCAGTCCATCCCCGGGCTGCGGTACGGCACGGGGACAGTTATTCTGAGAGGGTCTATGTTCCCCAGGGTACTGCCGGAACGTACCCTGGGTACAGTCCAGTATACCAGAACGTACCCTGGTACTATCTAATATGCCGGACCGTACCTCGCCTACTCCACTAATGAGTCTAGGGAGTCGCCTACGCCTACTCCCTAACCCTAACCCTAACCCTAACTCTAACCCTAACCCTAACCCTAACCCTAACCATATCAGATAGTTACCAGGGTACGTTCCGGTATACCGGACTGTACCCAGGCCCAGGGTACGTTCCGGCAGTACCCTGGGGGACATAGACCCTATGAGCGACAGTTATAGATATAATAAGATGCTGATTCGGTCGTTTTCGGGCCGAGATCAGGCCCCTCATCACAGCGAATGTTACATTATTGTATCTAGGGGACAGTACACTATATGCGGCGTAGGGGGTGGAGGATGCTGTGATAGTACCAGGAGTGTATCAATGCTGATAGTACCATGCATGCGCGAGAGAAACCCCGACTGACGCGTGGGGGCGGGGGCGTGAATGCTGAGGCTTGTTTTGTTGAGTCAACAATGGCTGTAGCCGGGTCCCGCATGTACACTGCCTGCACTGATGGCCTACATGGCCTGGGAAAGTCTACAGCGTTGCACGAGGGCACGGCACAAGAGAAATCGACGGCCTTTCCTTCGCTGTCGGCTACACGCGCTGGGCGACTCACGCACACAACAAAGTCCGACAACACACACGATTCGTACAGCAACTCGGGCAGCGCGTCTTGCCACGGCAGATTAACATCGCATAACATTTTTTCTCGAAAACTCGCACCGCCCTCAAGTCGGCACTGCGCGCGTTTGGTCGCCTGACAAGCATAGGCAAGGCGTAGAAATGGTGTTATTGCGCAGTCGAGCGCGACAACGGAGAGCTGGTCTATTATAAGCTCTTGCGCTCTTGCGTGACCGTGCCGTAGACACCCTTACAACACGGAGCCTAGGCTGTAGTGTTGTCGACAGTAGTGTCTGTGCGTGTGTGTGCATGTGTGTCGGTGTAAGGTTATCGCGGCTTGTGTCTGGTGGGACTGGCTGGACCGTCGTCGAGGTGCACATCTACTGTCACAGTAGATGCCCGTACGGGTCATCGACGTCGCGATCGAAGCGAGTGTCAACCCTCCGGACCTATTGTCACATCCACGATGACGACGTGAACGCATTATCGCTAGTGTCCACCATCATCAGTGAGTGTTTACAGGCTCACTGTACCACTAGAACTAGAAGACAGTACGCGTGTGAGTGGTGACCATCGCCAACTGACTGCGACCCGTGATCGTTGTCCTGAGTGAAGGGTTGACCGGCAGCAGTGACCATGTATAGGGCGTCGTCAACGCTGGAGTGCCGTGGAACGATGTACTCGGTAAGCCACCGTCGTTTCATCACGGGGAGGTCGGAGTTAGTGCGTGCATGGGCTTCAAGGGGTCCGTGAACACTACTGTATGCAAAATTCTGTGTTTATGTGCTTATGTGCATTTTTCTGGGGTGAGGTCCGTAGCTTTCACCAGATTCTCAAATGGGTCCATGATTTAAAAAAGGTTAAGAACCACTGATCTAGCCTCTAAACCTATTTAATGCGGACCGGCTACGTGCGAACTATGCCACTGTCGGCGTTGATTAATTGCGTTTAACTGTAGTTCACGACACCAGCGGGGAGCCGACGTTAGAATTGACGAGAAGAGTGTTACCAGAGACACACACACAGAGACACCGTGCCATAGCACTGTATCACATAGCATATAGCATGGTGTCCCCGGTAACACGTTAGCCACCTTTATACCTAGCGTCAGACGAAAAAATGCGGTCGCGTGGGCGGCAAGTTAGCAGGAAAACTCGCTAGGCGTTTGCTGCATTCCCTCGGCACGGGTCCGGTCCGGTCAATTGGTCATTTCGTTACTATTTTCTCGCTTCCGTGGACATTAATTGTATAGTGATTATAGAAGTGGAATGCATGCGTCACGTGAACTGGCCTTTCGAGCTAACGATGATATTCATAGTTGGGGTCCTTGGGGAAGAATCGTCGCGCAAAACTTGATATCAGACGTACACGCGTGTACGTACACACGTGTACGGACGCGCGCATGCACCCACGCACGTACCTGCGCATGCACCTCGATCGACGCAACCCATACACGGACGCACGCATAAGCAAACGTGCAGACGTACTTACACACGCATGCATAGTTATACGGGGGCATGCACGCGCGTACCTACGCACGCACCACACCCACGCACGCACGCACGCTCTCACTCAGGCACGCACGCACCATACCACTCCCAAGAATGGGCGTACCATGATCTACATTAATGTCGCCGCTGCCCCCCCCCCCTACACAGCACCAGACGTACCGCTATATGTGACACCGCGCCCTTCACACAGGCTGTTTGGGTGTATCCTAATATAAAGCCCGCTAAGATGGGCGAGCACTGATTCCGGCTTGCGTTATAATGGACATGATTGGTTCTCCCCGGGGACAGTCTACAAGGCAGTCTGAAGCCTGGAGCCATGCCACTAAGAATGAAGAGCTTGTACTGCGTTGCGCCCTTCCCTCCTATAATCTGTTTATCTACTTTCATTCGCAGTAAAAGGTGGCAAGTTGATATATGCTGACCTTGGTTTGATCAGAGACTCACTCGATCAAACATTCGCATGTTTTGAGTAGTTTTGGTTTTCTCCCTATTTGGTTCTTCCTCTTCGGAGGGGTTTATGTGCGATGCGTTTAAGTTTCGACCACAACAACCGTTGCTGTTTCCTCTTGAGCTTATCTCGAGGTTTACATGAACGTCTTGGCACTTGAAGCTACGCGGCTGCTATTAACTACTATGCTACATTGAATTGGCCGAACATGCAAACCCGCGCCAATGCAGAGTGCATATTCATGTAGTCGCACGTGTAGTGTATTGTATGTAGTGTATGTACGTACAGCCGAGGAGCGGACGAGGATGCGAGGATGCGGGGATGCTTCAACAAGCATGGCTTCATCTCAGCTTCATCTCTGCGCTCAGCGATGCCGCACGCAGCAGCCGGGATGATCAGCGTCTCGTTTGCGGATGCAATTCATGCGGATCTCTTTTCATCGGAGCCTATATTTTCTGTGTTTGATTAGGGGCAGCAGCCGACAGGGGAAAGAGGAGCGCGAGAGTGTTTTGCGAGAAATTGATCGAACCAGAAAGAAAATTGTTATTTCTCAAAAAAGCAGATGTTTACGAATCCTCTGCTGCCGCCGGCGGCCACAGTAGAGTCGTGACGTAAAACTACGGTGCCGTAAATAGCACGGTTAACCGCTAAAATCTCAGTCATACATTTTATGAATCATTTAAAAAATACTGAGGCACACCGCTAGTGTGTTTTCGCATGGATTGGTAAACTTGCGGTCTGCATCGACGCACTAGTTGATGTATGTGGTTGGTTGGCCGAGTAGCACTACTGTATATGATCAGTGAACATGACTAATGCAGGTAACGTTTGGCTGGGTCTGTCTGTATAGCTGCGCGACCGACGCACTGCCCCCAAGCATTCAAATTCAGCACGTTCAGCCGAGAACCAATCCCTTCCCTTACAATTAATTATCTCATTCAATGCGAATTATGCGCCATGCTGCAGCGCTGTTCATTCTGCATCTAGTTTTGCGTCTAATTCATCATTTATTGCTCGCGCTTACTAAGTTTTTACGTGTTTACGTGCCTTAACAGAAATATTGACCATTGTATTGAGGTCAGGAGTTTTCCTTGGCGGCCACTGCTGAAGCGATGAAGCAAT
>NW_014577459.1:66065-80762 GCF_000485595.1 Priapulus caudatus
GAGAGAGAGAGAGAGAGAGAGAGAGAGAGAGAGAGAGAGAGAGAGAGAGAGAGAGAGAGAGTAGAGTAGAGAGGGAAGAGTAAACATTATTTTAGTTTCGAATACGTGGTAACGAATTGGGAATCAACAATCATTTCTGTCATAACTTTTTCCTCATAAAAATATGATAGGTAATAGTTAGCCTAAAATGATTGACTATGAATCCATTAAATGAATTAGGCTGCCGATGATGTTCTAATTTGCAGGACTGACTATAAGAACTAATACCTCTTCTGTAGAAGTGTATTCTGTGGATTGTGGAAGCCATGGCACTGATCTGGATAATTGAGAATTAGACACTTTCGAATGGTGAGGAATGAGGCATGCTTTCCCTTTATGATGGTAGAGGACGAGACACACTCTCAGTTGGGCCGCAGAGAAGCTGCCCTCGTGGTGGTAATTAATGAATGACCGGTTACTGTGTGGGTGACCCTTGGTCTGCTACGGGATGAATTGCTTTTAATTTATAAACAATTAAGAAACACATTTCTACAGAGGCGCATGGTCCGATCCTCGGGATGAAAGCAGGAAAAAGAAAAAAAAGGAAAGATAGTAATGAAAGTGATAATCGGGAGTACGGGATTGGTGACCTAATAATTTTGGTATGTAATATAAGGCGACATTGTACGTACGTAAGCGAATACCACTTTTACATGCATATATAGCAAATTAATTATGTGTGTACCTAGTCACAGCGCCAGGATGAAAGCAGATATAAACCATGTTAATGTATGCACGAGGCTCGTATAACAATCGAGGCCCCAGTATATGCTATCAATGATCTGGGAACTGCGCTTGCACATTAGTTAACATTTAGTACATTATTACGTATGCTGTTTTATAGACGTCTGGGACCGCGGTAGGCAAAGTACTGCTCTAGCTCCGTCTGTTGGGTTCGTGTTAAGAGGGCTACCATAACGATTACTTAGCCCATAAAGCTATCTCACAGCCGCCGCTCTGAGGTGCACTAACATTTACTCTGCTCGATATCTCTACTCGCTATATGCCTTCTCTACAGCGTCTTCCGCAATTTAAACTAACATATAGCCCGATAAAGTCGCCTCGTGCTCTCGTTTTGAGACAGCGACAGGGCTGATAATTCTGCCAAGGGTTTCCCCGGTTTATCATGCGTTCTGTATATCTGTGTGTGTTGGGGGGAATTAACGTTAAATCGGAAACCGCTAAGGTTTTTAGTTACCGCCGATCAGATAAGAAAACACTTCAAAGAGTCGATTAATTTGCGATGCATTCGATGGAAAATGTGTCGTAAAGTGCATTGCGTAGTCTAGGCACGTACGCGGCAGCAATGCTTACTGAATTCTGACGAAGTCGTTGACTCTCTCTGACTCACTGCCTGACTGCTCTCTCTCGTTGTTATTAGTTATTCGTTATTCGTTATTCGTTATTATTCGTTTTTAGTCTCTGTTGTTTCCCCTTCTCTGTAAACATTATCGTACGTTTTGTGTCCTCTCTCTCTCTCTCTCTCTCTCTCTCTCTCTCTCTCTCTCTCTTTCTTTCTTTCTTTCTTTCTCTCTCTCCTTTCTCCCTCCCCGATCTCTCTCCCTCTCTCTCTCTCTCTCTCTCTCTCTCTCTCTCTCTCTCTCTCTCTCTCTATCTCTTTTTCTGTCTGTCTCTCTCTCTCTCTCTCTCTCTCTCTCTCTCTCTCTCTCTCGTTTTTAGTCTCTGTCTCTATCCCATTTGGTCTCTTTTGCATTGTGCTAGAACTAGATTAGGCTAAATTTCCCATGACATCTCTAGATTAGTCTAGCGCCACGTTTCACCATTTGTTTGCACGATTTCTCACGTCAGATTGGATGAAACGAGACTATCCGCAAGTGTAAAAGTTCGACGCAGGCATGACTTATTCATGTCCGAGTAAGCATGAGAAATTGAGAATCGCTTTAAAATCAGTGCTGTGCGTTACATCTTAGGCTCGAAATATTCTTATCCTCACATACTTATGCTAATGGCGATTCCATTGCGCATAGCACAGCACATGCGGGATTGCATACGGAGTACTCACTCGTCTTTCATGAATGTTTAATATGATCAGAAGATTGAATTGTGTTTTCTCATAATTTGCACAGCTGTTTGTCGTAAATATTCTGGCGCCAGAATGTCTGAGTCGTAGATTTCATCTAGGGAGCAAGGAACATTTTGTCACACCCATGTAGCTCTAGCCTAGCGTCAGTGGAAGCTACGACGACGCGGGAAGGTTGGGAGTAAAGCAGCGGAGGTCTGGATGGATGAGCCATAAAATCAGCGGAAAATAGTTTTAGAGAGCCGTCATATGTTAAACGAATATAGTTCTGCAGCTACGATAAAGTATCGCATAAACTTGTAAAACCATAGAATCGTAGAATGAACATCGTGTGAAGCCAGAAAATGACAAAGTGTCAGCCACAAATAGCGAAGTATATAGTTGTAAAGCCATGAAATGGCAGAGAAAGTAGTTGTGACGTCGTGAAAAGACGGGGAATGTAGTTGTAAAGCCGGGAAATGGCAGGGAATGTGCTGCCTAAACCATGCAATGGTAGAGAATATAAATGTGTCGTCATGAAATGACAGAGAATATAGATGTGTATAGTCATGAAATAATAGGGAATGTAGTTGCGAAGCCACAAAGAACTTAATTGCTTTTTACGAAGCAATGTTGTTGTGTAGCCAATAAATGAATGGGAATATAATTGCAAAACGCCATAAATTGACAAGAAAATATAGTTGTAAGCGCATAAAGTAAGCGGGAGGAATACAGCTTGTGCGCTTTGCTTTCTTTCTGCGGATCCCTTTTCTTTATAGCCGCTCGAGTATTTGTAAACTTTCTGCGATTAACCCTTTATTTATGCTTTTACGAAAGCACACGATGATCATTGTTCGAGTACCGTACCGACTCCCTGCGTACTTCTGGACTGTATATCTAGCACACTCGTGCATTGCACGCTATATTCAGCTGTATTTCCCCCACGAGATATTGTTCAGGTTATTGATGACACGCAACACGAGACCAATCCCAGATGAATAAATTCGAATAGGAAATGTCGTCATGTCAAAGCAGAATTATGCTAATGTCTGGCGCGGTTGGAGAGCGAATTGGTAGCCGAGGATCTCTGGGGATGACAGCGTGCTTTGATGCATTGCTCGTAGGAGAGATAACGTATTACTGTACGGCAGGCGCGCGCTGCCGCCGCCACAGGAGGCAGGAAAGTCTGCCTACATGCCGCACATTGGGCAGTGCTGTCCTCTAGCGGGGAGTGGGTCACTAATGCACACATGCTAGCAAAGCAGCGATGTGTTTGTTGCTTGATAGATGAAGCTGTGAGTTTTACTAGGCAGCTTGCTGCCTCCATTAGTGAACTACTACGAATGCATTGACGCATAATGAATCTGTATATGTGAGGTATTACGTACGCGCTTCAGCACCCCACCTTTCACACACACACACACACACACACACACACACACACACGCGCGCGCGCTCGCGCGCGCACGCACGCACGCACGCACACACGAACGAACGCACGAACGCACGAACGCTTCTATAGTAATCTCCCTAGTTATTTGTTGGTACTGTAGTTTTATAAACTAAACCTAATCTAATCATGTAAATCAGAACAATTTCGATGGAAATTCTTACAGGATTGACGACTACATGAATAAACTTAGAAGATGAGATATAAGTTTTCATTGACTTAAGCAGTTGTTTTATTGACAAATGTGTTAATTTAAAGTCAACAAAGTCCGCCAGCAAAATTAATATAAATATATATGGAAATTCGCTAGCTAGCATAGTGAACTGTGGTGTGAGGATTTTCTGGGCTGGGGGGGAACTTTCACAAATTACGGCAGCTATTCAATAGAATAAATATTGTTTTATCTGGGTGAACGATTTAATCTAACAAGAGCAATCGGAGATAGCAAACCTCCGCCACATAACAGCGTAACAGTTTCCCCATCTTGCTGGTACACCCACTATAGAGTTTGATAAAATTTTCAGAAATGTTGAGAAAGAAAGATCCAGGATTTTTTTCAATGAATTTTGAATGCGTGCTAGGGTGTGTGCGTGCGTGCGCGTGCGTCCGTGCGTAGCTGCTTGCGTCCATGCGCGCATATATATATGGTGCGTGTGTGAACGCAGGCATGTGTGTAATCTATATGCAATCTACATGGGATGATTAACGGAGAGGTCTAGAAAGCATTCATGTCATGTGCTAGACTCCAGTCAATAGTATATTGAGATTTATATTTGCGTTGAATACTGGGATTGTCGGGATGTGCTCTCTCTCTCTCTCTCTCTCTCTCTCTCTCTCTCTCTCTCTCTCTCTCTCTCTCTCTCTCGTCTCTTTTGTTTTTCTCTTCTCCTCTCTCTTTCGCTCATCCTCAATCTACTCTCTCTCTCTAAGTCTCTCTCTCTCTCTCTCTCTCTCTCTCTCTCTCTCTCTCTCTCTCTCTCTCTCTCTCTCTCTCTCTCTGTCTGACTCTCTGTCTGTTGGTAAAAGGATTTTGCCCTGGTTTCACGTTTTCTCAATAACGTATTAGTAATATAGAATACTTAAACCCACATCATTACCTGGACTGCCGACATATACCCGTATACAATACCCGTTGAGTATACAAGCACGCACGATCGGCTTTAAACTGTGTAACTGGAGTCTAAACTGTCAGCCATCAAAGTAGTTACTTTTGCTTTTCCTGACACGCGGCGTGATTCTATTATGTGCCGCCAGGTGTCAGAACTAATCTCGTACGAGAAGGCAGTGGGGGCGTGAGTCATTAATTGCATTATTACTGACATGCTGTGTGTCGACCGTGTACGTGTTATAACTTTAACACGAAGTTAACAGGTGAAAATATTGGCGTGAACCGCGCCTGTGGCCTCATAACCTGCATTGATCAGTCGTCGCAGTTGGAAGTGGGGCGCACACAGAGGGCGCTACGATCGTGTATGATGACGAGTTCCATATATGGCAGTCTGAGTCTCACCGCCTGGAGAAATCTCGGCGTAAAAAGACCGGCTACCACAGCTGCATGGCCCGTCTCATAAATGTTAGCTGCATACAGGCAGCTCCGTCACCAATAGCACCGCCTTCGTTGCTGCTGCCGCCGCTGCCGCCGCTCACGGGCGTGTGGAGTGAAGCTGTGAGCACAGTCGGGTAATGCAGCCGTAAATGATCCTGCCTGCATGGCTTAAAACTGGAAGCGATGGGGCTCAGCCATCAATCAGAATGTTATAACTCGGAGGACACGATAGTGTTGTTGATTTTTTCCGTGATATTGAGCATTAGTGTGCTCGAACGAAAACGCATGTGGGCTGCTATTACAGCTATAATTGCACGTGGACAATCACTTGGTTGGTACGCCAAAAGTTTACCACTTGGCGCTGTAGGTTGGGCGGCGTCTCAAGTTTGCAGCCAATTAATGTCACGGCACCGCGGATGAATTTTCTCGAATAATACGGCAATTAATTAAGCGTAGATGATTTAAAAAATAAAGTTACAGCAGCAGCGGCGGCAGCAACAGCAGTATGGGAACACTGTTCCATAATGCACCGGTATATGCATTATCGAGAGCTACTAACACATGTATCATTATCATTACAGGTATTATTAGTGCTTGATGTATTGACATACATTATTACATTATATATTATATGATTATTTACATTATACAGTAATACATTTAGTAATACATACACATGTATTAATTTATTAGTTCTTGACATTATATATTTATAATTATAGCCAATCATCATCACACCAGTGGGTTAAAGGACGTTTCCGACGCAGATTTCCGGCGGCCACGTTATATTTTTTTAGTTGTAGTTAATCATTGACGTATTAATCAAGATCCCATTCTCAGCACTTCAACTGAGCAGATGAGACTGAAACTGTCTAGTTATCATCAAAGGGTCCAAGGCCATCTTACCGATTACTGCCTGTTTTGTGCGTACGTGATAAATGTACGCTCATGTATAAATGTGAAATACGCATGCGCAAAATTCTTTCCTCGATTTGTCTAGTCAGGCGCCGCATATCTATCTGATACATAACTCTACGCGGCGGTTTTCCGCGCATACTCACGCGTATGCACGTAAAAATAATTCCTCCACCATCTACCTTGCACTAAAAGGCCTCTGCTTGTGTTCCCAACTTCCCAGGTATTCTGCCGTAGCAAATGTTGGTCAAACCGGGTCAAACTCTCACTGGTCAAACAACACTTAACAGGTTCAGCTTAGTCCGCAAAACAGGGGGGGTGGATTTTTGCTATTGATATTATCTTGTTGTGGTCGAATGCGTTTGCATTTTAGGTGTGTTTCTTTCATGCTCGCGCTGCGCTAGTAGTACATGAAATGCTGCCAATTTCCCTGCGCTGCGCAGTTCTCGCGCTCCGCTAGCGCTGGAGACGACTGACGAAGTGGGACCAGGGTAGAGACAGTATTTGCAGTTCCAGTCATTGCTCTGTGTTGACTTTGTATTCGCACGACCGTGCACATGCTCAGTAACCAGTCAGTGGCTTAACTAACAGTCCCCAGCACCACTGCCCTCGGTACGTTGTTCGTCTATTGCTTCACTCGCGCCCCGTTTATATTGAGTTTTTTTTTGTTAATTCCGCCGGGACGCCGCACCATAGAGACTGTTGTATCAACGCAGAGGAGGAGCGCCGGCGGGGTGTTTCTATTACCCGAGCCGCACAGACAACCGCTCTGCTAACTTCACAGCGCGAGTGAGTGAGAGAGAGAGAGAGGGAGAGAGCGAGTTACAGCAAAATTAATTGGTTCTTTGTTGCTCTGTATGTAGGGTGCAGGTGGACTTCACCGCTGTCCGTGTGCAAGTGCTTGTGATATTCGTGATATACACCGCGGTGCTGATTAGCGCGCGCAGCCATAGGCGTGTGTGGTGTGTGTGTGTGTCCGTGATGTATGAAATGAAGGTATTGGCGACGCTCATACATGTCGTAGATCGCTGCCGTGGCCAGCATCGTGAATATACTCTCGCTCCGTGTGCTGCTCTGATGAGCTGGGGCCGCGAGTACACACACGACGATAACGAAGTGCGTAATTATAGTCAGTAAATGGAAGAGTGACCAGTGAGCGACTTCGCGCAATGAAACGGGAGATCGTAACGTGACGTCGCGTATTCGGCGTGTTGTCGCCAGTCGTTGTACTATCACCGCATCGGGAGTATGGAGCACTGAATCTTCTCGTGTGAATGTGTGCACGTGTGATGTGCTATAATTATGTGCGGCTATGAGTGGGATAGCGGATAGATGCGTTCGTTGTTATAATTTTATTCGCCGACGTTTATATGCATTTATGATCGCAGGTAATGAGGATATTTGCGCGCACGATCGTAAATTTCTGCTAATCACGCACGCACAGCAGGATTACCTATATGCCTAGGGCAGGCTGTGCGAGTGCTACTGTGTGGGCTGCGTTACGGAACTGTTGTCGGAGTATTGCTACTTGTACCAGTTTTAAACTGTTCGCATGTTGGATATCAAAGTGTATCTTCTCACCACATCTAACATTTAATATTTTAACTTTTAACTTTTTTTCGTCTTTTTTTCGTTTTTAGTATAGTGGGGCTTCGGCTGGTTACGCCATGGGCGTGGTGCCTGTGAATATTTCTGCTAATTTTCTTGGACCAGTAGCGTTTGGATAATCCTGGTCCCGTTCTCATGGAGGTCTGTGGAATCTTAGCAGATGTTGGCGAATTTGGCTTCATTTGTCGTTGTCAGGGATAAGTGAAGTACAGTTGTTAGTTTAATTTGTGTACGTGACGGCCCGTCAATGTCCTGTCTGATCGAATCCAATCAGATCATCGAATCCATCGAATTAGAGCGTCAGTGTCAGAAGGAGATCGAAGCGGATTTATACACGTGTTATTATTTATTGTTATTTCCAAGATCAACTAAATTGGTTTGGCTGCAGTGACTGCGTTGTCTGAAAGAAAGATAGTGTAATTTCGCATACGTGACGGCCACGGACGACAGCCGCGTGTACAGCTTCGATTCTGGTTACATGGGTTAAAACTTTTAAACAACGTTCTGTGGGACCTGTGTAGTAGGGTACTAAGCAGAATCACTGACATTGTAATAACATTCTGTGGTACCCATGTAGTAGGATATGCTAAGCAGAATCATTGACATTGTAACAACATTCTGTGGTACTTATGTAGTAGAATATGCAGAATCATTGACATTGATACAACGTTCTGTGGGACCTGTGTAGTAGGGTACTAAGCAGAATCACTGACATTGTAACAACGTTCTGTGGGACCTGTGTAGTAGGGTACTAAGCAGAATCACTGACATTGTAACAACGTTCTGTGGGACCTGTGTAGTAGGATATGCTAAGCAGATTCACTGACATTGAAACAACATTTTTGCTGTATTTGTCTGAGTCGATAGCTACGTACGTCGAGCCTACAGCGATGCTGTCAAATTGCATAGGTTATGAATGCGAGAACATCACAACCTCCCAATTATACATGCTGAGCAAGCTGCTAATTGACCCCGTCATTTGCATCGCTGCTAATTACAAACGCGAGCGGCGGCTTTAAGCATCGTTAATCTTTGTCGCCCGTGTTTCCTTCTTTTTGTAACCGCGAGTGCAGAATTGCATGCTAGCGACGTGACCGCGAGTTTGCGAGCTGCGATGCTCGCATGCGTGAAGCTGCCGTTGCTAGTGTCGCTGCACGGATGCTGCGCACTCCTCATCCCTCACAGACGCAGCAGGCGACGTCACGTATAGGTTACCTGCGGCAGCATCAACGGCGTCGTCGTCTCCCGCGGCAATAACGAAGGCAGTGTGCGGCCGCGCAGCGAGCTCCGTAATTGGTACGAGAGCGTATTCCCTGATCCCGCCAGTCGCTACACGTCGCTAGTCGCCGTGCCGACGACGCGGTTATGTTAGCTAACAACGTGCTGCTGCTGCGTGGCGGTGCCGCCTGGCCGACGTGCCGACGACGCAGTCCATAGTTACTCGTGCCATCGCGCCTTTTCATGTTGCTTAACACTGACATGCGTAGGGACAAGAAAAGAGGAAAGGGGATAATGAGACACAATGAAATACTGGAAGAGAGACAGGAAAAAGGGGAAACAGAACGCACAGCGAAATAGAGTGTGTGCGTGCGTACGAGAAAGTATGAGAAGGAGGGAAAGTGATATAGAAAGACAAAAGAGATGTGCGTGCACGCACGCACAAACGCACTCACGCGCACGCACATATGTGAGTCGGAAAGAAACCAGTGGGGATAAAGAAGAGCGAGGGGAGAGCCAGCGAGATAGATATAGGTAGAGAAAGAAGAGGAAGAGAATGAGAGACCGAGAAAGAGAGAAAGTCGGACGGAGTGTTACTGTGTTTATATATGAGTATGTGTGTGTGCGTGTGTGTGTGTGTGTGTGTGTGTGTGTGTGTGTGTGTGTGTGTGTGTGTGTGTGTGTGTGTGTGTGTAATGTGTATGTTTATGTATGTGTGTGTGTGCGTGCGTGCGTGCGTGCGTGTGCGTGTGCGTGTGCATGCGTGCGTGCCTGTGTATGTTTGTGCGCGCGCGTGTGTGCGCGCGTATGTATACGCATATATATACGGCCAAAGCGTGTTTGCTTTACGCACCAGCTGCTGGGTGTCAGTACTGGCACCAGTGATTTTGGTAGTTTTTTATGAACACGTTTAGTGCTGGCAGTGCAGGTGGAGGCGGAGGAGGTGAAGTAGGGGAGATGCAGTAGCTTGTGTTAGTTGTAGGAGGAAGCGGAGGCGCATGAGGAGGAGGAGGAAGAAGAGAAGAGCTTGTCGTCATGGGAGCTGGTCAGTCTTTCGATGACTACAGGCAGACGGTGTTCCCCGGCTCGCCACAGCGCTACACGGTATATACATGCATGTTGGCAGATTTCGGCAGAAACCTTAGCTTCTCGCCAGTTCTGTTTGTGTTGAGAGGAAACAGGAATACATGCTGTGGTACAGGGTCTATTGATGCACGGCGGCATGGCGCTGTGGTACAGACTGTGTGGATGCTCGCTCTATGAATGATGTCAACGCTACTGCGGTATACAGACTCTATAATGGAGTATGTATAACCGATGCTGTGGGATAAACTTTATATAGAGTATGTAACTGCTGCTTTGGCATACACACTATAGAGACAGTGACCGGTGCTGTGGTATACACGCTCTATAGAGGCTGTGACCAGTGCTGTGGTGTACACGCTCTATAGAGGCTGTGACCGGTGCTGTGGTATATAGACTCTATAGAGGCTGTGACCGGTGCTGTGGTATATAGACTCTATAGAAGCTGTGACCGGTGCTGTGGTATATAGACTCTATAGAGGCTGTGACCGAGCCCGGCTGTGAGTGTCGGGAGCGCGCCGGCGTGTAAGTGAGAGATTTGTACGCTGCTTGAATTTGATAATTGGCGTGCATATGGCGAAGGGAGCCGCTGTCACGGCGGCGGTAAATAATGCATCTCCGTGGCTGCGGCGGCGGCGCGTGCATGGACGGACGGACGGGCTGACGGCGCGCGCGCAGCCGCGAGTCTTCTGGGAACCGATAATTCATGCACGCGCACAGCAGACGACGATCGTGCTGCTTTTTCCATCTGTTTCGTCGAGTCACCACCACCACTGCCCGCAGGCTTGACCCGCTGCTCGCTAGACTGCCATCGACGGGCGCGCAGCTCGCACCGTGCGCATGCGGCATTGCGGATGCGAGCAGCTGAGAGCATTGGCGTCGGCGACGTGGTGCCAGTCTAGGTTTGGTCAAGTGAGCCGAATCGCCGCGGTATATGGATTTTTTCCGGCATCGGTGGTTCGTGATAAATGTTGTGCAATCTATCAAGTTATTTTCATTTGCGACGAACTGTTCAATAGAAGGATAACGTTTTCGGAAGGTACCATTCTTGGCGTGGAATAATTCGTGTCGATGGTTTGACCTGATGGTGGACATTCATGTACGATGTGTAGAGCGCTCGTGAGTGACATACAGGGAATATTACATAGCGTGCGGATATTGGAATCATCAGACAGAGAAAGGCATTGAGAGCGCGCGCGCGAGAGAGAGAGAGAGAGAGAGAGAGAGAGAGAATCAGCTGCGATGTCTCGTAACACGTCGCTCTCTCAGCTCCAGGCTCCTCCGCTCTGCCAGACTGTAGTTTTCCTCTCGCGCGACGTTCCCGAGCCGCTGGCGGTATTCCTGCTCCAAACTCGATATGTCGCGCGCGCGGTCTGCGGCTGTCACTACTGCATCGATCAGCAATCGGCGTGTCTCTCCAGCTTGACGCTCTCGATTGAAGTCTATCGCATGCGATGCTACCGACGACGGAGTGATGGCGGTGGCGAGAGTGCGTGCGTAAGTCACCCGTATCTCAGCGGAAGCAGCGCTTACGTGAAGTGTCGATACAGGCAGGCGTGCACACGTAAAATATCTGCTGGCGGATCGTGTGCCGTGTGTTTAAGTCACGGTGCTTATAGGCTGCTTAACCTCTCTCTCAGTCTCCGCTTGCTGATGGGCAAACTGTGCGTGCTGAATTGTTGCTGAATGGCAATAGGGTTTTGGGGGGTTTCACGTGATAGTTACCACGTCACCAGATAGCGAATACGGGAGGTTCAGCTATCTGCTTAGCGTTTTGTGTTTAAATACGTAATCTTCCGAAGTTCTGTTGAAATTGATCTTGAATATGTGCATCGATGTGCATTCAGCTGCTGTATCCACAGCACGAAACGTGCCGTGTTTGTAGCAGGGAAGAGGATGGAAGGGATAGTTGATTCCTCGCTGCGTAGAGATGCATCTATAGACGTGGTCGCAGCATCCGAGCGCCGGACAAAGTTAATAGTGTCTTGGTGCAGATCGTCCCGACATCTACCGGCGGCGTTGCGTGTTACTGAAGGCCGCGAGAAGCGATGGCGGATTTAATCGCGGCCATGTTGGAACTTATGTGATGCGTGAGCGAGATCAGATGTCAGTCAGGATCCATGTCAGTCATCCGGTTGAAAATAGGTCCTGGTGATAGGTCTCCAAAGACAGAGGCCGAGATTAACTGACTTCTACGTCATCTATGTATCAATGTATCTATGCAATCTAATGTAAATAGCTATATATATATATACGCAAACCTTGAATTTATTTGCGGTAGTGTAAAAATCACACTTAGTGTAATCGCATTTCATTATTTTTTATAGGATTAATTTATATTTTATGTTGTGTTGTGTCTCTGCGAGCATGAGATAGCAGCTAGCAATCCGAACTGTTACTTTAACATTTAGGCGGCTACATACTTACGGAAACAGATGGTGAAACTGAAGTTGGGCACAGGCTAATGAAGCTCTACAAGTAGTAACACGCTTTACCGAAAGAAAACGCCTGTTCTCTTGTTGCCTGCGCGTTATTGTGAACGTTACTTGGATAGAAACCCTTGCGCATGGAACAACATGTGGCGTGGATGCGTTTGCTCAAGATTAAGGATTTAACACGAGCTGCTCCTGTTTTAAGGAGTGGAACAGCAGTGGAACAGTTATAGTCATACAGAGCCGGCTAGTATTCAGTTTTCGTGTGACCTTGCACTTGAGGGGTGAGCGATGGATGACTGTTCGTGCTTTTGGGCACGTCCGAGGGACAAATCCGTCAACGCACAGCGCTCTCACGAGCACGAGTGCTACAACTCTGGCAAAGCAAATGGTAGCACCCTCTCCAGCTATGGGGGAACAGGTCATGCTCCACATTTCACCACCAGGGTCACTCCAATACAACAGGTAGGTACAAACTCTACCATGCATGTGTGGGTGCGTATATGTACGATGCATTTGTGTGAATAAGGCTGTAATTGGCAACAGCTAGTTATTTGTTATGTAATTATGTATTCGCTGGATTGATGTGTATAGATGAGCGGACAGATGGAAGGTGCGCACTGGTAAACGGACGGACGGACGAACAGACATACAGACAGACAGACAGACAGACGGACGGACAGACGGACGAGGGGATTCGGCGTGGCACGGCGTCGCCCATCTGTCGGCATTTCCACGCGGACAGCTGTCCCGTGCTGGTGCTGTAATAGCGCAGCTCCGGACCGCTTCCCAGCTACTCGCGCTGAGCCATGTACTAAGTCGTGCTAATATCTGTGTTGCGGATCACTAATGGTGCTTCACCGGTCCCGTTGTGTAGTTGGCTTCTTTCATCTGCCCGTGGTGAGCTATGTTCTAAATACGTGTGATACCCTTGACGCGGATCACTGGTCGTTCACCGATCCCGTTGTATAGTTGTTGTTTTTCATCGACTCGTGGTGAGCTATATGTACTGAATCGTGCTAATATCCGTGTCGCGGATCACTAGTGGTGGTTCACCGATCCCGTTGTATAGTTGGATTCCCATCTCTATTCGTGGTGAGCTATATGTACTTAACGATGACCGTGTCGCGGAATCACTGGAGCTTCACCGATCCCGTTGTGTAGTTGGCTTCCTTCACCTACTCGTGGTGAGCTATGTACTAAATAGGGCGATAGCCGTGTCGTGGATCACTGGTGGGTGCTTCACCGATCCCGTTGTGTAGTTGGTTGATGGGAGAGATTTATTCATCGATGCGTGCAGCTAGCGGGTAGTGTTTTGATGTTCGTCGATCCGCATGGTGGTCAGGGTTTCGCTGCCCGTCACTCCCTGATCACCGGCATAAAGTCATTGCAATTGATCTCTAACTTTATGTGGAATCATGGCTACTTATATATATTGTATATATGTATATATGTATATATATAGCGTTGAACTTTGTAGTGTTGACGTAGTAAGAGATGGTTACTATGTGCAGTAACTAGCATCTGGCTAGCAATGTTTCTGCTGACGGTTCGCGTCGTTACTAGATCCTTCGCAGTTAGGGAGTCAGTGCGCCAGTTGCAATAATCATCATGGGTCGCATCTCGTGTGATGCATCTTGTAAGACGCGAGTTATTGCGCACACGACACGACGTCGCGTCGTCGTAAAACCGTGCGTGAATCACTACTACTCGTAAGTTTCAAATTTTATGTAGTCTTTTCCGGTCCGGCGACCGCGCGAGACCGTCGTTCACTTGTTCCTCTTGTGTTGTTCTCTTGGTCTTATCGTGTTCTTCTCTTGTTGCCTTGCTGGCACCGCACGGGTGATCACACGTGCAGCGAGCTCGGCCAGCCAGCAGTGGAGAGACCGGTCGTAATTGGAGTTGGTTGGGTTGGTCGTGCGGCTTTACGCTTCTTATTTATTTAATGAAATACTACACCGCTTGTAAAATGCGTGGGTCGATGATCGCACGCCTGTTACAGCAGCGTATAGCACGCCCGACGGACGGACGACGCGCCGACTGCGCGGGCCGGGGTTTGTGCGTGTCAGAGCTGGTAGAGTCATTACAGCACGCGTGTTACAGCGTATAGCCGGACGGACGGACGGCGCGCGGAGCGAGCGGGCGGACGGACAGATAGACAGACAGACAGACTAACAGACAGACAGTCGGACGGACGGACGGGCGGGCGAGCGGGCGGACGGACAGATAGACAGACAGACAGACTAACAGACAGACAGTCGGACGGACGGACGGGCGGGCGAGCGGGCGGACGGACAGATAGACAGACAGACAGACTAACAGACAGACAGTCGGACGGACGGACGGGCGGGCGAGCGGGCGGACGGACAGATAGACAGACAGACAG
>NW_014577459.1:83960-92616 GCF_000485595.1 Priapulus caudatus
CAGACAGACAGACGGACTAACAGACAGACAGACGGACTAACAGACAGACAGACGGACGGACGGACGGACGGGCGGGCGAGCGGGCGGACGGACAGATAGACAGACAGACAGGCAAGCAGACAGACAGACAGTCAAACAGACAGACAGACAAATTTGACAGGAGATGGATTGAATATAGTGCCAAATGCTCTTTTAAGGTGACATTGAAAAATAAAAGGGTCGAAAAATCTAACGCCAATAAGATGGCATTCGATGCTCCGATGTCATCGGGACGTATAATAATGATCATTTACAAGCAATCATGTACGTGTTAAAATATATGAGTTATAATATATGAGAATCCGTCACTATAATTACTAGTCAAATAGAGCATTGGTATATATCATTCATTCCTTAGAAGGTTTGTGGCAATGGAGTTGAAATTCGGATTTTTTCGAGCAAGCGCGCTCTTGCTATTTAACTGCCTGCATGAAATAATAATACACAAGCAGTATCTTCACTACTACATGAGGTATTCTTCTGGCAAAAGGTTTAAACATTGTGTTGTTAGCTTAGTAAGCGTATGCTGTCTGCCAAGCACAGCCGCTGGTAACGCCACAACTAATTACATATGCGAGGTTTTCCACACAATGTCTTTTTACTGGAAGCTTAAGGATACTCTCAAGGTTTTAGGAAAATGTTTACCGATTTTTAATTTTCAACTTTACTCGATGGCTAACACTATGTGCCACATGTGTACATGCTCATTTCCCCATATAACGGTACATGTGAACTGTCAGAGCGTTGTGCTTGACCGCGTACATGTGTAGTGAGCCGCGGCTGACGTCAGAAAAACGCTGATTTCTCCGTTCCAATTTCTGACTTAGTAGTCGATGTATAAATAGATTTTTCTCTGTGAATACAACTCGGAATAATTTAATTTTACACTCGTTTTAATGGTAACATATTGCTGTAAAAAACTGCATCGGGGATTGTTATTAAGTGCCATATTTTATGAGTTATGTCTCTTTATTCACAAAGATTTTTAATTCAAATGTGCGACTTGAATTTTAGGCAGTTTTTTTAATTTTTCTCGGTAAATATGAAACTTAAAGAAAAATCCTGATGCGCTATGTTGGTACATATTGTGCTTAACATGTGGCGAAAATTTTGTATCCTCACTCTTTCTGGTAATTGAGAAATATCTAAAATACCATTTTTACATAAAAATTCAAACTTTTTGTGGTAACATAGTTAGATGCTGGAAATTTCATGAAATTTTTTGCCTTGAGCATAGAGATATATCTCCTCTATAAATAAATCAAGTGATTGATTCGATTCATTCGTCAATAAACGTTTAATCTTCATTAGAGCAATACCCGTCCAATACGTTCTTCCAGTGCTTGTCATACGCAGCATTTTTCAGGATTAAGCGCCCGTTGTCAAAAACCAAATTAGTCTTAACATTAGTCTTAACATTAATCTTTTATCATAGACTGTTGACAGAAGCATGGCAAAGTTACGAGTTTCTCATATGCACTGTATGTATAGACGTCCGGTCTGCGAGCCAAACGTAATGTTATGATTAATGTTAAGACTAATTTTGTTTCTGGCAACGGGCTCTATACTAGGTTTCTAGCTGTTGTTAAAGATGGCCAAAGATTTATAGATTATATTTATTAGATTTCACGCTGTATTATTGGAACATGATTAATGCTAGGCGTACACACGAAGGATTTACTGATGTTGTACCATTGACATACTTGCACCAAATTTTGACCAGTTGCAGAGTGTTATAAGCTCACGTCTCGTTATATGCCAACCTATTGAGGGAGCAAGCAAGCACCGCGTAGAAACAACATGTATAAGAGCTCACGCGCGCACACACACACACTCGGAGAACGCTCGCAAACACGCGCACACCTAGTTGCGGACACTTCCGCAAGCGTGACCCCAACACGCATAGTGTGTGCATAGGTGTGGGTGTGTGTGCGCTTATGGGCGCGTCAGTGCGTGAGTTCGCGCGTACGTGCATGAGTATGTATGTATGTATGTATGTATGTATGTATGTATGTATGTATGTATGTATGTATGTATGTACGTACGTACGTACGTACGTACGCACGCACGCACGCACGCACGCACGCGCGCGCGCGCGTGCGTACATTCATGCGTGCGTGTTCGTACAGCTTCATAAAGCGTACACATTTTCCGTCAAGATTTCAGCAGCACGCCTTCGCAATGCCTGTCTATCTTGTCTGTGTGACAGAACTGCACATTTCAACACTTCCCGTTGTGTAGAACTTCATAACTATTGCTCATTGAATTCTTTGTCGGCCGCAAATGGCCTCCATTCCCACTAGCCGATATATTGACCGAGTCTGGAAGTCAACATTGTCGCCTAATTCACAGCGTGTGACGGACGAGAACGAGAGGAAATTTGTCCCGAAGCAATGCATCACAGCTCTGCGATGGGTCCAACATAGTTTGGGGGTGGTGGGAGAGAAGCGGAAAAAAGGGGGTGCGAAGTTATGCATTTTCTAGCATGATAAAATGCGTGAGCACATTATTATCATCCTTGGATGTGCATACTAACATCTGCGGTAACCCAGGAGTTTCGATAAGGAAAAGCGAATTATGTAACAGACTTTATGTACCAGCAAAATGCGAGCGATTCAACCAATCGCCTCGTTCATGGGGAGTGCTGCTGAGATTTATCACGATGATTGTCTTGGCCTTCTATTGACCCTTTACAGCGATCTTTGTCGAAGAGCATTCTCGTTGTTTTGTCGAGTTATTTCCCAGCGGCAAAGCGCGCCTACAAAGAAAGACCTGATTGGTTCTTGTAATCTGATAACCAGCGCCATCCTTGTGAACAGTATACAGCGCATAGAATTATAAGGTTACCCTATTTCTTATAGGATTTCTATTTCTATCGTGAAACGCGTTGTCAGGTCTAAAAATACTTTATTGGTTTAGTCGGTGACTTTTTGCCTTGAATTTCGAACGTTTGATGAAGCGGTCCAAGTTTCGTGAATGAGTTAGTGTCAATTGAGTTGTTGTTGTATATTCTCCGTATGTGAATAGCGTCGATTGTGATTGGCTGATGCGGCAGTGCGATTGATGTGTAGTTGCTGATGCAGTAGACTGGTTCCTTGTTTTTGTACTTCCATTGATAGAAGTGTAGCTAATCCTGTAAATAGACGCATTAACGACATAGAGAGACAATATACACTGGCCTCCCGCCACAGCGACAGTACGCGCATTGCGCAGTGTGATTGACTGACGCAGCAGCCAAGGCACATGAGCACGCCTTACAAGGCTATTCCGTTACTCTGTACATGAATAATAAAAAACGCAACCGCGATTTTAGTAGTTTTTTTCATAAACAAGTGCATTGACCCCGCTTTGATTAAACGAATCTCCATGTAACGTGTTTTCGGATTCAACGGACAGAATCCGCGGCTTCCGAGGCGTCCGTCCGTGGCGTGAATATAGTACAGTTGCGGCGTAATAGACTGTATCTACTATATAAAATGTAATGGATCGTTTTGTTATCATTAATCTGTAACGGTCACTGTGTTACTCATTTAGTATCTTCCTGTATATTTAGTTTATTGTCCGCATTGCCTATTTTCTCTTTGATTTCCCTTTTTTCCTTGTATTCAATTACAGACAGTCCCTATTAACAGACACCCCTTTTACCTATCAGTCTGTTAAATCGAGGGTCGGGTGTCCAGCAAGCACTATATACGCATATCACACTTACACAAAAACCGACATGAAGTGTTTATTCTTAAACTGAGTAAGTGCCGGTAGAGCCAGTGCGAGACAGACAGATCTTTTTAAAGTCCATCAGGTTCGGGCGGAGTTGCGGAAACATTCGATAGTTTGTGTTAAATGAGGGAGTCTTTCGCTTTGTATGTTTGTATGTTTAGCAGCAATTACTGAAGCCCTTGATTGACTGACAATTTGCGTGGCTTCCCACATGCTTTATTGACAAAAGGCTATATAGAATGTTGGAAATGTTTATGTTCAAGCTTCATCGATGTTCTCTCCGGCTTTATATAAACTACACGCAGGAAATGGGTTGTAACGCATTTATTCTTTAACCCCATATTTTGCAATTCTGTCTGTCAATTGTGTGTGCCCCGTTTGCATCGCATAGCAACAACAGTTACTATGGATTATGAATCGATATAAAATACACAAAGTTTTTGCTTTCACAAATTGAACTATAAATTATCAATTGTAAGTTTATTTAAAATAAATTTAGACACATGGTTTAACTCAATGAAACCCGTATCCAACCGTCATAAAAACATTTAGACATTATTCAATTAGATTTTTGCGTGACTATGAGTATTTTACCACATAGTATTAGAGAGAGAAGAGCGAGAGAGTGTGTGCGAGAGACAGTGAGAGAGGGGGAGCGACAGAGAGACAGACGGAGACAGAGTGTGTGAGAGACAGTGAGCGATAGAGAGGAGTGAGGAGAGAGAGAGAGAGGGAGAGGCAGAGAGAGAGAGAGAGAGAGAGAGAGAAGAGAGAGAGAGAGAGAGAGAGAGAGAGAGAGAGAGAGAGAGAGAGAGAGAGAAGAGAGAGAGAGAGAGAGAGAGAGAGAGAGAGAGAGAGAGAGAGAGAGAGAGAGAGAGAGAGAGAGAGAGAGAGAGAGAGAGAGAGAAGAAGAGAGAGCGAGAAGAAGTGAGTGACAAGGAATGAGGAAACAGGGCGCGGGAGAGGGAGAATGTGTGTTAGAGGATCAGGCGGGATAGCTAGTAAACAGGGTCGAAGTGATCATAAGCGACTATATAATAGGGAGGGATACAAAAGACGTAAATAGGTGAGACTAAGACGATCATGACATGGGGAGCGACGAAGCAGGCGCAAGTAAAAATACCATCAATCTAGTAGAAACCTTCTCCCTTGCAGTGGTATCGTTAGAATAGCGCATTGTAAATCACATGACGTTAACATGATATGTTAGCGAAGGTTTCCCACAGCAATTGGCAATTCTAAAGCGGATATATTATTTTCCCTTGAGATTCAACTTAAAAGGCGTTTACCATAATTACCCCACTTAATGAAAACTACATCATTGTTTTCGCGGTCCTCGCACTGCAGAATGCTCCTCTTAATTGTTGTTATGATTCGATTATTGCAAATTACTGTGCAATATAACCAGAGCTATTTTAAGGCTAACCTACTAGGAAATCCCGTGAGGTCACATTGGTGTACTAGCTGGGAGTTGCTAAAACAAGCTTACTTGCTGACAGGTTTATGTGGGAGGAGAGAGAGAACTTCAGCGAGAGAGAGAGAGAGAGAGAGAGAGAGAACTTCAGCGAGAGAGAGAGAGAAAGAGAGAGAGAACTTTAAGCGGAGAGAAGAGAAGAGAGAACTTAACAGCGAAGGAGAGAGAGAGAGAGAGAGAGAAGAAGAGAGAGAGAAGTAAGAGAAAGAGAGAGCAACAAAGAGAGAAGAGAGAGAGAACTTCAGCAGAGAGAGAGAGAGAGTGAGAGCAAAAAAGAGATAGATAGATAGAGAGAGAGAAAGAAAGAGAGAGAGAGAGAGGCGAGAGAGAAGAGAGAGAGAGAGAGAGAGAGAGACCTTCACCGATTCGGGAAAACACGTTATGGTGTTTTTAAGCGTGTTTAGTTTTTGCCCCTGCTGATAATTACCGTGACGTGAAAACGATAGTTCAGCATTCACGTACAGAATACTGTGACTTCTCATGGTAGCTTACCAGTGACTCCGTTAGTTATCAAGTTTACTAGCGCTGCCCCATGTTTTGCGTGTTGGTATTTTTATCTGACGACAGACGTCTGATGTAGCTAATGTGAGAGGAAACGTAAACTTCTTCCCGTGAGTGGTGAGGATCCGCGGCATCACTATGAGACTTCACACGTGCCACAAAGACGATACAGATCAGAATAGTTTGTGTTATATAGGGGAGTCTTCCGGTTTTGTATGTATGATTTGTATGCTTTAGCGACAAGCAATACACTGAAGCGCCTTGATTGACTGACCAAACCGTTGCGTGGTTCCACACACACGCTTATTGATAAAAAGGCTATAATAGAATAGTTGAAAATGTTTATAGTTCAGATAGCTCAATCGATGTTCTCTCCGGCTTTATATAAACTACACACAGGAATGGGTTGTCAATACAGAAACCCACGTGTTTTGTAGATGTAATCCATAGTACTCGTGCCATCGCGCCTTTTCATGTTGCCTTAACACTGACATGCGTAGGGACAAGAAAAAGAGAAAGGGGGATAATGAGACGACAATGAAATAGCTGGGAAGAAGAGACAGGAATAAGGGGGAAACATGACGCACAGCGAAATGAGTTGTGTGCGTGAGTACGAGAGAGTATCGAGAAGAGGGAAAGTTAGATATAGCAAGACAAAAAGTAGATGTGCGTGCACGCACGCACAAACGCACTCAACGCGCACAGCAGCGTATGTGAGCGGGAAAAGAAACCAGTGGGAGATAAAGAAGAGCGAGGGGAGAGCCAGCGAGAATAGATAGGTAGAGATAAGAAGAGGAAGAGTAATGAGAGATCCGAGAAGAGAGAAAAGTCCGGAACGGAGTGTTACTAGTGTTATAATATGAGTATGTGTGTGGTGGCGTGTGTGGTGTGTGTGCGTGTGTGTAGTGTGTGTGTGTGTGTGTGTTGTTGTGTGTGTGTGTGTGTGTGTGTTGTGTGATGTAGTGTGTGTGTGTGTGTGTAATGTTGTATGTTTATGTAGTGTGTGTGTGATGCGTGCGCGTGCGTCGTGCGTGATGCGTGTGCGTGTGCATAGCGTGTCGTAGCCTAGTGTATGTGTTGTGTGCGCAGCGAGTCGTGCGCCGCAGTATGTAATACGCACAATATATGACGGCGCCCAAAGCGTGTTTATGCTTAGCAGCCACCAGCTGCTGGGTGTCAGCAACATGGCACCAAGTGATTTGGTAAGTTTTGTATGAAGCACGTTTAGTGGCTGCAAGTGCAGGTGGAGGGCGGGGAGGTGAAAGTGAGGGGAGATCAGATAGCTTGTTGTTAGTTGTAGGAGGAAGGCGAGGCGACAATGAGGAGGAGAGGAAGAAGAGAAGAGCTGATCGCATGGATGCAGTCAAGTCTTTCGAATGGACATTACAGGCAGACGGTGTTCCTGGCTCGCCACAACGCGCTACACAAGGTAATATACATGCATGTTGGCAAGAAGTTTACGGCAGAAACCTTAGCTTCTCGCCAGTATCTGTTTCGTGTTGAGAGAAACAGGAATACATGCTGTGGTAGAGGGTAATATTGATGCAGCGGCGGCAGGCGCTGTGGTACAGACTAGTGTGGATGCTCAGCTACTATGAATGATGTCAACGCTAACTGCGATATACAGACTCTATAATGGAGTATGGATAACCGAATGCTGTGGGATAAACTTTATATAGAGTAATGTAACTGCTGCTTTGGCAATACACACTAAGAGGCTGTGACCGCTGCCGTGGTATACAACCTCTAAGGACTAGTGACGCGGTGCTGTGGTATATAGACTCTATAGAGGCTTGAACCCGTGCTGTGGTATATAGACTCTATACGAGGCTGTGACCAGAAGACTGTGGTTATACACGCCTATAAGAGGCGTGAGCGGTGCTGTGGTAGTACACGCTGCTATAGAGACTGTGACGTCCGTGGGTGTACACGCTCATATAGAGGCTGTGACGCGCTGCCAAGTGTAAAACACGCTCTATAGAGACATGTACCGCCGTGCTGTGTATACCGGCTCTAATAAGACTGTGACCGCGTGCGTGGTAATACACCTCTATAGAGGCTGTGACCGGTGCTGTGGTATATAGACTCATATAGAAAGCCTTCGTGAAGCCGGTGCGTGTATATAGACCTAAGAGGCTGTGACCGAGACTGTGGTAATAACACGCTCTATAGAAGGTCTGTGAGCGGTCGCGTGGATGTACACGCTACTATAGAGACGTGACGTGTGGACTGTGTATAATAGAACTGCTAAATAGAGGCCCGAGATGACCGAGACTGCTGGTATAACGCTCTATAGAGACTAGTGACCGCGACGTGGTGTACAAGCTCTATAGAGACTAATAACTGGTGCTGTGGTATACCGGACTGCTATTAGAGGCTGTGACCGGTGCTGTGGTGTAGTAGACTATAGAGGCTGGCGACCACGGTGCTGTGGTGTATAGACTATAGAGACTGCGACCGTGGTAGGCCTACAGACCAGCACATGTTCATTAACCGTGACGAGTGCTAACCTGTTTTATGTCGTATATAGTATTTGTAATAGATGAAACCTTTATTTTTCCCCCTTACCCGGAGCGCCTGTGCCACACACGAACACGTAATAGACCAAGTCTCTAGTAGCGGCGGGCTGGTGGTGCTTTACGCTGTTCTTCTATATTTGGGTTTATTAGGGGCTTAACAGATCGATAGTTTTTTAAGTAGTCCTGTCTATTCTGACGCCCGACGCTGTTGTTACTCCGATACTCAAGTTTGATAAAACGGGCAAGCATTATAACGCGCGTGCGTTCATCTGTGTGATTGTGTAAACACAGCGCTCGTAGCAATAATTATGGGATGTTGATGACAGCATCGATGGCTGGAAATTCAGATTGAAACATCGGCCGGTCTTCGTATCGGACATGATGCGCGCCCATGAACTAATTAAAA
>NW_014577459.1:92641-100526 GCF_000485595.1 Priapulus caudatus
TCGTTACGTTCGCCCTCGTTGCGTATTTCTTGGGACGCCTACGTCTGTTGTTAGCTTTGATGAACTCGCTATAACCGGCGCATTGGGAAAACGACGGGGGGCAAGACATTAAGTCTCGATTCGCGTTCATGGCTGTTTGGAATTTCGTGAACACACGCGGCGGCTCGGGTAGCAAAGTAATTATGGGAGTGTATCGGGGACATCTACGGATGGCTGGAAATTCAGATGGGAACCGCTCGGGCCGTCTCTAATTGCGACAGATCGCCAATGATTATTACGATCAGCGAACCAATATAAGTGATAAAAGTGACGCAGGTGTTAAATACCGCCGAATATGTGTATTATATTGTTGTGAAGGTGATTGGTTTGTTTAGCCGTGAATCCTGTCGATTTTTTTACAGTTTCTAAGACCTAATTAAATTCTTTGTGTTTCTTTTGTATTGATTCTTACCCCGTATTTCGGTGAGATCATTTGCCGAAGTGCGTTTTCTCGGCATGTTGTGCTCTGTTAGACCGACCAGCTTTATTTCGGGGCGATTACTCACGCTCTCCATAGCACACAACAATAAGCATTATCTTGGTAAGCTAAAGACTGCCGATTAGACTACGACGGTCTCTTTTAGTGATTGTATGTCCGGATGCTGAATAACTATTCTTATTATTACCATGCTTTATTGCATGTATCAAGAGTAGATGATAAAGAACGATAATGTTATAGCTGTCTTATCTACCTTGATTATATTCAAATAAAAACTACTTTACCGGGAAGACAGACTCTTTTTCATGGAAAAAATGGAGTCAACACTTTGTGGTACTAACCAGTCGCAGAAGATTTAAAGAGTCAGCAGTAGCAACATAGATTGGAGCTGCACATACATATATGATGTCGTTGTGTCAGCGGCATTCCCGTCGGCTGTGGCAATAAACGTTACAGTATATCGGTGTTACGAACTAGATTATCCGAACATAGTGGAGGGTTTTTGCGTTAGTAACGCAAACAATTTTCTCTGCTCTGTAGTTCCCGACCATTAGTTTGTACCAGCGGTGAGGATGGCGGCGGCGGTGGTAGTTATGGTGTGTACTCGTGTCGCGAATTGGGGGGTCGGTGAAGTTGAAATCCTGTCTGCCGGGTATAGTCAAAGTGAATGACATATACGCGTAAAGTGCCTGAATCTGTCAACGTTGAAGACTGTCTCTCTTTATCGTTAAGTGAAATGACCGGTCGTCACTGCTCGCGATACAACAGACTGTAGAGTTAATCAAGTATTCGAGAGCCGGCGCATTAAGAGAACAAGTCTGATCGAAATGTAATAATGGTAGAGTGTCGTGTAAGTCATGGGACACTGCTAACAAAGCGGTGCATGAACTTGTGATCCATTAGCGTGCACTGAATTGCCCATTGCGTGCTAATGTTACCGAGCGGCTGTGTTGTGCCTCAATGTGCATTCCGGTCTGTTTTTGCATGCTGACTGTCTTGCAATCATCTGCGCTCGTGCTGCATACTGCTGTATACCTGCAGGATTAATTACTTTGATGTAATGTTATTGTTGCTTGTCGTCGTGGTGAAGTTAACGGCCCAGTGTGTAGCACTATACGTGTGCAACGCTTAAGAAAAAGCCACGATGTTCTTCGGCAAGCGAGGCGCGCCCAGGATATGACAGTAAATGCATTCGCGTGCTAGCGAACGTAGACAGGCCCGCTTCTTCACGGGGAGAAATAGCTCGGGCGTTCTAGCGGACATTTCGGCTCACGAGGCGAAGTGTGTAACACGATAACCCGCGCCTGTCTAATCTTAAGCGGAAAGGAGCATACACGTTTAAAACACCGAGGCAGCGGCCCGACGCATTTACCGTCTCATAATGATGTATTGAGTTCAGTTATAGGTGAAAAAATTTGCTGTTATCGTCATAGGGAACGGCGCTATATATCTTACATGGCCACTTTAGCCTTCATTCCGCCGCATGGACGAGTGGTCAAACGTCGTGACTTTAACTATGCCCGCGCCACGCACAGCCCTGACCGGGTAATTTCGCGTCGATATGACTTCGCTCTTCAACTTTGTTCAAGCGCGGCTTACGCGGAATGCAGCGCGCCGGTTGCTGCTTCGTACTGTATACTTCCTGAGTCGTCCAGTCTGAGGCATAACATGTGTCCCGCACATCAACGACACAGTGTTGTTGCGATGCGTAAAGCCTAGACGTTTTATCACTTCGCATGTCTAGGTGAAAAGTGTTATACCGCAGACAGTGCTGTTAAACTGTGCGACGAAAAAGTATAAGCCTTTAGTGACCGCGCTGTTATGGGTCGGTCGTTAGACTTCTTACGGGCAGAGGCAACGTCGCAATGATATAGTAGCATACAGGTAGTGGTGTGGGTGTGTGTGTGTGGACTGATGTGTGTCGTGTGTCGTGTGTCGTGGTTGTGTGGTGTGTAGTGTGGGTGTTCGTGAGTGGTGTTGGTGTTGTGTGTCTGTTGGGTCGGTGTGGTTGGGTATTGTGTGTTTGTGTGTAGTGGTGGTTGTGTGTGTGTGTGTGTGTGTGTGTGTGTTGGTGTGTGTGGAAACATTGTCAAACTACAAGGTGTAATTGTAGTGACAGCTGCCGCGACATTTCAGTGCACTTTGGAATGACCATAAAAATTGCAATAAAATTAAATGGATGTAGCCAACAGTTGCTTGTGCTGCTGTAGCCGCCCTTAATAGAGTCTCTGACAACCCGGACTTCGGTGCCAGGCTAGCCAGATTTTCATCTCTCAGCTGTGGTTTTGTTTGAGTCCAGACTGGGCTCCAATTCCAAAACAAACAAGCTTCCAATTCCATCATGGGCAGGACCACCATCACCAGACAGCTTCCATATTCATACTCACATAGGTTCTCCATATTCCAGCCCACTCAGGATTTTCATTCCAACTCACAGAGGGCCACTATACTAACTCAGACAAGATCTTTATTCCATCTTAACCATGGTATTTAATTCATCTTATACAGGGCGAGTGAATGTGATTACTGAATTCCACGTGTTAACTGCATGTTTAACGATTACCCGGCCAATCTCAACCGCGCTCAACAATCTATAGCATAACAGCTGCGAGCTGGCATTCATAGCAACATATCAGGAGTGTATAATAAAGACTCCTATTATGCACACAGTAATACTCTTATATATGATTACCTCCGCCAGGGGCTTGGCGGAGGTTATGTTTTCACCGGCGTGTGTTTGAGTGTTGGTTTTTGGGTTTGTTAACATGCACGTTTCAGTTCACTTCCGCTAGATCCGCTGGCTGTAGACTTACAAACACGCAACCACAGGCTAAGGGGCAACCACAGTCCTCCCCCACCTGCACGCTCGCACTAATCCGGATCCAATTAATTATTTAATTAATTAATAAAAAATTTCACATTGAGAGAATTCAGCTGCCTTGGCGGAGGTCTGTGCTCTCCGAGTGCTCTAGTTATTAGTCTATATTATACACCCCTAAACATATCGCGGTAATGCATAGTATAAAAATGGTCTAAGTTGCGCGTCTGTCTGTCTGTCCCGAGCACCGCAGTGTTCGCGGTACGAGCACATGTACGGGCGTGCTAGCTGACGTGCAGTATTTCCTGCAGCGTGTGGTCCAGATGAGGCTGTGAGGCAGGCCTGTGATGACAACAGCGGCCGCATGATGACAGCACCAGCAGTAGCTGCGGTGCAGATAAAGTAAGACGGCCGAGCAAGACGAATCACAGATGAACCGTGTAACGCGCGGCTTGTTAATAACGAAAAATGGAGTCAAACTTTGTGTGTCTAACAGTCGCAGAGGTTTAAAGAGTCAGCAGTAGCAACATAGAGCTGCACATACATATATATACTCGTGTGTGTCAGCGCATCCCGTCGGCTGTGCATAACGTTTACATATATGCCTTACGAACGAGATTTCGAATAGTGATTTTGCGCTTAGAAGCAATCAATTTTCTCCGTGTAGTTCCGCCATTATTTGTACAACGGTGATGGTGGCGGCGGCGGCGGCGGATGGGGACCGTGCATGGTGGCGGGGCGGGTGAACGTTGAATCGCGCCGAAGTCAAGTGAAGCCATACGCGTAAGGCGCTGAACTGTCACCTGAAATGTTCCCTTTATCTATTTTAGGTGAAAGTGACGCCGTCGCCCGCATGCAACGATTTGGTAAGTTAATCAAGTTATTCGAGAGCCGCTGTAAAACAAGCAGGAGTGTAATAATGTAGAGTGTCTATATTATGACACTCCTTAAACAAATGCGTGCATGAACTTGTGATCCATTTAGCGGTGGCACTGATTGCCCATCTTGCTATGTATCAGCGCTGTGTGTCCCTCAATGTGTGTCGGTCTGTTTATCTGACTGTCTTGCAATCAGTTCTCGCTCGTCTGCATGACTGTCTGTCTACCTGCCGGATTACTTACTTTGATGTATGTTATTGTCGCTGTCCGTGGTAATAACCCGATTTGTTAGCACGATACGCACGCTTAAGAAAAAGCCACGAGTGTTCTCCAAGCGAGGGCGCCAGGTATAGCGTACATGCACGCGTGCTAGCGAACTAGGACAGACGCACTCTCACGAATGCTCGCGTTCCATAATTTCGGCCTGCCACGGAGCAAGTGTGTAACATCGATTACCGCGCCTTCAGATCTTAGCGGAAACGGAGCATACGGTTTAAAACACCGATGGCAGCCCTGACATTTACAGCATAATGATGTATTGAGTCAGTTATAGTTGAAAAAAATGTTGTGTTGTCGTTCATGGAACGCGCATATATATCTTTATGGCCACTTTAGCCAATTTCATTCCGCGCCCGAGAGTGGCAACGGTCGGTGAGCTGTTTCACTATTGCCGCGCCACCACATAATTCGCTCATGACTCTTTCACTTGTCACGGGCTTGCCGCAGTGCGCGCCCTTGCTGCTCCTACTGTTACTCCTGTCGCAGCTGCATAACATGTGTCCCGCACATCAACAACATGTTTGTTGCATCGTAAAGTCTAGACGTTTTATCACTCATTCTTGAAAATGTTTACCGCAGACATCTGTTGACTGTGACGAACAGGTATAGAGCTTTAGTGACCGTTGGTATGGTGTGGAGATTTACGCAGAGGCAGTCCAATATATATATACAGTGTGTGTGTGTGTGTGTGTGTGTGTGTGTGTGTGTGTGTGTGTGTGTGTGTGTGTGTGTGTGTGTGTTAATGAATACTTAACGCTTGTAAAAGGCGTGGTCGATGATCGAGCCTGTTACAGCGCGTATGCACGCCGACGGACGGACGACGCGCCGACTTGCGCGGGCCGGGGGTTTGTGCGTGTCAGAGTGGGGAGTCAGTACGCAGCGTGGTACAGGTATAGCGGACGGACGGACGGCGCGCGGAGTTTGAGCGGCCGGGGTTTTGTGCGTGTCGGCTTAGCAGTGGTAGAGTCATTACAGCCGGTGTATGGTGGGATACATCGTCGGCCGCCCTCGTTAGCAACCATACTTGCCGAGGCGGCAGGCGGCCTACTTAATTTATGCTGATTGCGTTAAGACGTTTTCCACACACAGTGATGGGAAGCAGGAGAGTGAGGCTACGGTGAGATGATATGCACGCATTTTCTCAGTCTCTCGCGTTTCTATCTACGCTACTCCGTGCGCACGGTGCGCACGGACGGTCGCACTGCATTGCACGCGCACGCACGACGACGCACGCAGGGAGGCCGCACGCAGGTAGGCAGGCACGCGCGCTACGCGGCAGGCACGCGCGCACGCACGCACGCAGGGAGGACGCGCACGCGGTGTAGGCAGGCACGCACGAGGACGCACGCACGCAGGCAGGCACGCACACACGCGTTAATTTAGTATATATATATTGGCGGCGCTGATTTAATGGCGGGTTGGTCTCTAATGGTCCAGTACGCCTTGCGAATAGCGATTTCTTCAGCTTTGAGACGTCTTTCTCTCGGCAAAACGAAAGAACGGGGGGGGAAAATTTGTGTGTTTAGGTGGCGCTCGTCAATACGCTCCACCCGCGGCCGTCGCGTGACCGTTACTGCTCGTAAGTTGTTAAGCTGTTCGAATCGCAACGCGCGATACTTGCGTAAGCCCCTTTCGACATCGCGAATGGTCGCTTACGAGAGAGAAAGAGAGGGGGGAGGAGAGAGAGAGAGAGGGGGAGAGCGAGAGAGCGCGAGAGGAGAGAGAAGGGGGAAGGGGAGGAAGAGAGAAGAGGAGAAGGGGAGAGGAAGGAGAAGAGGGAGAGAGGAGAGAGAGGAGAGAGAGGGAGAGCGAGAGGGGAGAGAGAGGAGGAAGAGAGGGAGAGTAGAGAGGGAGATAGAGGAGGGAGCGCCGTTGGCCGTGTATTTGCTTTGATACCTCTGTTTTGTGTCAGACGTGCTTTTTACATCGTTGTACGTGTATATGACCGCTGCGCCGTGCTCCCTTCTTCGTGCATGTGTACTACGCAGTTTTTGCCGTCTGAACTCTCTACCTTCGTTAGCTTCGTGCTTGTCTACGGTGATGCTAAACTTGCTTCCCGAGTTGTAGCATTCAGAGTAAGGTTTGCACAGCGCACTGTGTTAGAGTGTTTGGCTTGTTGACTGTCCGCTGCGCGACGTGCCGACGTGGCGGGCGCGTCTGGTGTGATCGGCGCTGAGACGTGGATTGCGACGTGGGGTGCCGCCGTGGGGCTGACGTGGGATGCGACGTGGGTGCCGACGTGCGTGTGACGTTGGATGCCGGACGTGGGCCGACGTTAGATGGCGACGTGGGTGCGACGTGGGGCGGAGTGGCGCGACGGGTGCTGACGTGAGTGCTGAGTGCGTGCTGACGTGCCGTGCTGGACGTAGTGCCGACGGGGGTGCTCGACGGGGTGCCAGGTAGATGCCGCGTGGGTGCCGCGTGGGTGCCGACGGTGGATGCCGGAGTGGGATGCCGACGTGGTGCCGAGGTGGATGCGACGTGGGTGCCGACGTGGGATGGCGAGTGGATGCGACGTTAGATGCGACGTGCGGCTGCGCAGTGGGTGCGACGGGGGCACCGCGGCGGCGCGGCGGGGACGGGCGGCCGGCGCGTGGCGGGCCGCGCGCCGGGCGGCGGCCGGCGCCGGCGGCGGGGCGCGGCGGCGGCGAGCGGGCGGGGCGGGGCGCGCGGCGCCGCCCCGGGGGGGGCCGGGCGGGCGCCGGGCCGGCGGGCGCGGGGCCGGGGCGCGCCGGCGGCGGCCGGGGGGAGGCTGCCGACGTGCGTGGCTGACGTGGGTGCGACGTGGTGCTGAGTGGTGCGCGGTGGATGCCGAGTGGATGCCGACGTGGTGCCGACGGGATGCGGTGGATGCGACGTGGATGCCGAAGTGGCGGATGCGACGGGGGTGCGCGTGCGTGCCGAGTGGGTGCCGACGTGCGTGCTGACGTGGATGCGACGGGGTGGCCGACGTTGGATGCGACGTGGTGCCGACGTGGCGTGCCGGCGTGCGTGCGAGTGGTGCTGCGTGGATGCGACGTAGATGCCGACGTGCGTGCCGGACGTGGTGCCGACCGTGGTGCCGACGTGGCGTGTTGCGTGATGCGAGTAGATGCCGACGTGGGTGCCGACGTGGTGCTGACGTGGGTGCCGACGTGGGTGCTGACGGTGCGTGCCGACGTGAGATGGCCGACGTTGGATGCGACGGGATGCGACGTGGATGCGACGTGGATGGCCGCGTGCGTGCCGACGTGGGGTGCGCGTGCGTGCTGACGTGGGCATGCGACGTGGATGCGACGTGGATGCCGACGTGGGTGCTGACGTGCGATGCTGACGTGGGTGCCGACGTGGATGCCGACGTGGATGCCGACGTGGGTGCCGACGTGGGTATCGGTGGCGACGCGGAATTTTGCGCGATTACTAGCGATGACGTAACAACAGATCGCAGACGAC
>NW_014577459.1:100536-116578 GCF_000485595.1 Priapulus caudatus
TTTCTGTGTCGGAAACATTGGTCAAACTACAAGGTGTAATTGTATGACAGCTGCCGCGACATTTCAGTGGCACTTTGGAGACCATAAAATTGCAATAAAATTAAATGGATGTAGCCAACAGTTGCTTGTGCTGCTGTAGCCGCCCTTAATAGAGGCCTGACAACCCGCGACTTCGGTGCCAGGCTAGCCAGATTTTCATCTCTCAGCTGTGGTTTTGTTTGAGTCCAGACTGGGGCTCCAATTCCAAAACAAACAAGCTTCCAATTCCATCATGGGCAGGACCACCATCACCAGACAGCTTCCATATCTACCTCACATTAGTTCTCCATATTCCAGCCCACTCAGCGAGTATGCCGACGTGGATGCCGACGTGGATGCCGACGTGGATGCCGACGTGGGTGCCGACGTGGGTATCGGTGGCGACGCGGAGTCTTGCGCGATTACTAGCGATGACGTAACAACAGATCGCAGACGACTACGGTGTCGCGGAGTTCTGAGAGGACCGCAGTGACGTGACTCTCTTCTCGTGACAGCAGACACGCTGGGTCGCCTCACCCGATCGCTCATGATGTCAGCCAGTCGCACGTTCACGCAACCCCCCCCCCCAGCGCGTTTGTCAACGTGCACGAGGCGTATATCTAATTTAGGGTCAGCCAATCGCGTTGGACGTAGCAGGCATTCATGCGACGGAGCCTTTCACGATGGTGTCGTCCCTATTGGCTCGAGAGAATGCGGATCGTATCTTTGCCCCTTTCATGGCGGACATCGATGATCGTACAGAGGGGAACGTGATCGGATCTCCGCTCTCTTACAGCGACATCACTGCTCTTTTAGGAGAAACGCGATAATACCTATAATTATGTGCTCTCTTACGCAGGCGCCTCCGCTCGTTCATGGTGGCATATCTACACAATCGGGGTGATATCGCTGTCCATTCATGGCGACATATCTACACAATCGGGGTGAATCCTCCTTGCATTTGCGACCGTTAGTTTGTGCGCTCGTTATCTCTCTACGTCATCCGCTGTCACATAATTCAGCATCTCCATGTCCCACATGTTATCCTCTCCACCGTTGTCTTTATGTCCCCTGTATTCCTCGTCGTTTATCCACTTCTCCCCCCTCCTCCCCCTGGGTGCCCCACACGCTCCAAAAGGTAATGCTCGAGTGTTTGCACTTGTCATGAATTATTGTTGTTTATACAGGAGAACCACCGGGGAATCGGCCCAGGGGCTAATGTCCACTCTATGATTGTGTGTATTTTACATTGCTATAAATTGCGGCCAGCTGGTAGGCTTCCGCATGATGGCGCTCGCATCGAGGAACCATCATCAGTAATAATAATAAGGGGTCACGTATAGACTGACTCTAAACGTCTACGCCGTTGCTCCCACAATGATCCAACAACGGCTCGTGGAGCCAGTCTAGCATCTAGGCATCAAAGCTGACGTGGCTCATTTGGGGGCTCTCCTTGTAGTTATATGCAGCTCCTATACAAGAATCTAGCAGATACACATACGCAGGAATGAATAATGACAAGTTTGTCATGTGGGACACGCAGATATTTATTAGATGGGCGGGTGTAACGAACTGCGAATGATCTAACTAGCAGGCATGAGTAACAAAATCAACGGCTTGACATATACTACCAGGAGTGTATAATAATATAGAGATATAATGTATGTCTATATTATACACTCCGGACATATGGTCTATGACATAATGGTCTAGTAGTTGACTTTTGCTTGCTACGTTTGGCTTTCCCGTTAATTTGTTACTATATTCCGCGAATACGGGTTCAGCTTTATTTTAATTTATCTCTCCTTATCTTCGACTAACCATCCCCCATCAACCCGACCAATCACCTCTCCCACGCACCACCCAACCCGCTGACTCACCCCATCACACCCCATCTCTCTAACTGAAAGATATCAATAGCTAATAATACCTATTAATATAAGGTATTAATAATAAGGTAAAAAAATGTTTAAAAAACGTTAAAAAAAGTAAATGTAAAAAATTTATTAATAGCTCTTGAAGATATCATCCTGTTAAAATCATCTCCAGTAGAGCAAATATATACAGCGTCTAATCCAGTGTCTTATTCTAACAGAGCGTCTAATTCCAATACAGCGTCTAATTCTAATACAGCGTCTAATTCTAATAACGCACGCGTTCTACATTCAGTGTCTTATTCTAATACAGCGACTTAATTCCAATGTACAAGCGTGCTAATTCAATAACCAGCGTCTAATTCCTAATACAGCGTGCTAATTTCTTATTGCAGCCCGTCTAAATTCTAATTCAGCGTCTAATTCTAATACACGGCGTCTCAATTCAGTGTCTTGATTCTAATACAGCGTCGTAAATTCCTAATAACCAGCGTCTAATTCTAAATTCAGCGTCTAATTCCTAATACAGCGATCTAATTCTAGATACAGCGATCTAAATCAGTGTCTTGTTTTCTAATATCAGGCGTGCTAATTCCTAATACAGCGTCTAATTCTAATTAAAGGCGTCTAATTCTAATACCGCGTCTAATTCAGTGTCTTAATTCTAAATAGCAGCGATCCTAATTGCTAATACAGCTTCTAATTCCATGGCGCAGATGCTGTACGTATGTACTCTGGGTCACCCACGTGACCACGACATAGATCGTCTGCAGTGCACACTAGCGCCATCGCGAGTGCGTCCCTCACCTAAACTGTGCGCGCCGAAATAAGCGCAAACCGCGAGCAGATGGACGCCATAAACCCCGCGTTGGTATTTACAAGATAAATTACTTACACGTGCCCGCCGTAACAAATATGTCTAATGTCCCCCAATGTTACCAAGAGCTTCTATACGCAGCTATGCATAGCCGATGACTCGAATTTCTTTCTAAAAGGAATTGCAGTTCCATTTTCGTTCTCGACATTTCGGATATTAATGATTTGGGAAGAATTTTGTCATTTCCTATTTGGTGAAATGAAGTCTTTTTATAAATGTTCGGGGAGGGGGGGAGGGAAGGGAGGGGAGGGCATGTTTCGTGTGCGGACTGTTGCTCGGAATAGTACGTGGCAATATATAATAAAACAGTATAGATCATCCGAATTATCCGTGGTCCTGACTTCATTTGCATAACCCTTGACATACACATATTATTGTAAGAAATATCATTTTAATTTTATTTCTATTAATTCATCTGTTGCGATGATGCAATATGCTAGACGATCAGCTATTATCGTAAATAGGAAGCCATGTAAAGATTGAAGGAGATATAGAGAGCGCGCGCGCTCGAGAGAGAGAGGGAGAGAGAGAAAGAGAGAGAAAGAGAGAGAAGAGAGAGAGGAGAGAGAGAGAGAGAGAAAGAGAGAGAGAGAGAGAGAGAGAGAGAGAAAGAGAGAGAGACGAGAGAGAGAAGAGAGAGAGAGAGAGAGAGAGGAGAGAGAGAGAGAGAGAGAGAGAGAGAGAGAGCAGAGAGAGAGAGAGAGGACGCGTGCGTGCGAGAGAGAGAGTACGATAGAGACCCCCCGCCGAGAGCAGATAGAGAGAGAGAGAGCAGAGAGAGGCAGAGAGAGGAAGAGAGAGAGAGAGAGAGAGACACGACGAGAGAGAGGAGAGAGAGAGAGAGAGAGGCCTCCGACGCGTGCCGTGCGAGAGGAGAAGAGGGGAGAGAGAGAAAGAGAAAGAGCGAACGAGAGAGAAACAGACAGAGAGAGTACACTGATTGTTGATTTTGAGTTGATTTTGCAATCAATCAGGATGCATAATTGTCATGAGCTATAGCTGCATGAGTGTGACTTGAAATTAGTAGTAACGGAACCCGCGTCCGCGTATGTGGAAACCAGGCTAGCGCGGAATCATTGTAGACTGGAGTGCATCAAGAGTTCATAATTACTTAATGCAGTCCGCAAGCACTCATAATGTTGTGGTGGACGAGGCGCCGGAGTCAGTCTCATTCATGGCGCATCTTTGCAAGCCAGATGCAAAGTGTGGCTGGCACGATTCTGTCGGTCTTGCCCATCGGTTGCGTGATTCTGCGTCACCTGCGTCTGGTCCCGTGACTGTTTCCGCATCGCTCTCGCATCAGCTGCATTCCCATACACCCCACCACCACCATCACCACCACATCGCGCTTCCCCCTCCTGCTCCATATATAGCCCCATCATTACTCATGCCCGCTATATATATCTGAGCCGCGGATCGTATTTCTAAGCTTTGAGTGGCCCTGCTATTTTTCCACAACTCTCCTTCCTGTTGTGAGTGGATTGTGCGACTTTGATATCGGCCCGCCGTCAGGAAATAAACGACTGCGGACTGTCTCTCGCGGGGTCACAGGTGAGCGAAGTGGATGGAATGCGGACAGGGAAGAGCAGTAGGAGGAGGAAGGAGAGCGGCGGCGGTTTGAAGTGCTCGAGAGAGAGAGAGAGAGAGAGAGATTCCTCGCTGTTGGTTTCTCACATATGACAGCTGGTGTTTTGGGTCGTGGCGACGGGCGGTTTGTCGAGATGGTGGCATCGCGTTGAATCCGTGCAGGCTGGCTTCGTGTGGATGGGGAGATAATGCCACTTCATGGCTGCTGACTCCTTCCTTCACCACCCCGCGCGCGCGCGGAGGGAGGGGGTAAATTCACATGCAGCGTTATCTTCTCTGGCATAGAGTGTGGGGCTTGTGCTTACGTTTAGCGTGTTCGTCTAGTTTGCAGACGTAGCATCATACGTAGGCGTGACGTAGGGCTTTGTTTTGACTAGCGAGCGCGAATGCGCTATTGTCTCCGCGCGGATTCCTCGCGATCAGCTGCGCATGCGCACGTTGTAACCGCGGTCGACCTTTCACGATCGGTTCATGGCGAGGTCGTTCGTCGGAAGAACTCGTGCTCACTTGCGGGTTTGTTACATCGCATCCTGGCGCCTGTATTGCTGCTATTCCGCATCGGTTACGTTTGTGACGTTGATGTAGTCTAATTAGCTTCAGTTTCCATGGCGCCAATCTGTATAGGTATTCGCCTTCATCGATTAATAAATGAAAGACGTATCGCTGCTATCTTCGTTTCTTTTCCGAACGAAAGTTCATGACCGGGATTTCAGACCTTGTGCTTCTTTCTTGTGGCCTGGGTTAGGAGGAATAGAATTCACCGTAGTATTTTATTATATTAAAAACATCTAATTACGATATGTGAAGATACGAGTAAAATTCAGAAAATATCACAAACCGGGTGCAATGGTGGTGCCTGCATATATATACACGAAGGATGAGTATGCTGGTATTCATCATTTATTTTTTGAAACAGGAAGTTAGCGGCAAAACAACCTAGCGCGCCGTAGGCGTATTGCAGCAACATCACGAGTCTGTGATGGATGCATAATGCGAAAGTACCAATAAACTTGTTTTCAATAAAGGCAAGGCAGTTGTAAGGAGATTTATTGCGACAGAAACCTAGGCGGTCGTGTCATTCGGTTGTTGCGTGCTGCGGGGAGCTGTTGATTGTTGGGAGTTATTGAGAGATCGGCAGAAGCAAGCTACAAGCTGGTTGACATTCTCACATGTGGTAGGAGTTGTAAGCTGTTGTTGAGGCGGCCATCTGTGTGTGTGTGTCCCTGAAAGAAAGCCCCTGCGCCTCAAGGATAGACATTCCTCCATGTGTCTGTGTTCGTGTTTGTGTGCGGTCGCGTGCATGTGCCCGTCTTTGAGTGAGTGCGTGCGTGCGTGCATACGTGAGTGGATGCGTGCGTGCGTGCGTGCGTGCATGCGTGCGTGCGTGCGTGCGTGCGTGCGTGCGTGCGTGCATGCGTGCGTGCATCAGTGAGTGAGCGCGTGCGTGCGTGCGTGTGTACGGCAGACCTTCAGGCAATAGCGGGGTCGTCTAAGGTCGCCGAATCAAGATGGCGTGTGATATAGTGCAGATAAACGAGTTACATAGGAGCGACACGTAGGACAGCTGCTAGCGAACAGTTTACGTTCGTTTCTTCGCGTATTTTAACGCGTCGGCGTCGACTGCGTGGTTATTTTCGTTGAGCGACGTCACAACGGTTGCGTATATTCGTCGTTAACGCGTACAGCACCAACTGCACAGCAGAAATTAATAGAGAGGCTGCATCTTTTGCACAGCGCTGCCAGGTCTGGTCTGGTTTGACAGCATCTTTCAGTGCTGGCACCTTAACATAAAGCGGGTAGGTCGCCGGATCCTTACCGTGCTGGCGGCGATACGTATAGAGATGGCTCGTCTGCAAGCAATACAGCGTTGGTGGCTCGGTTCATTTCCTCGTGGTCTGGTAACGAAAGCATCGCAGGGCTAGCGGGACCGGGAGCGGGACCCGCTCAGAGTCGGCTGCGTGTAGCAGAGTTGGCAGCAGAGTTGGCAGTATCGTACATACTTACTATCTACGCCACACCACACTGGAGTGGGTGTGAAACGCAAGACGTTCGCTTATTGGTTTTTGCGGCAGGAAGTCCTCGTCTTTGTTATGAGTTTTTTTTCTATCGGGGAGGTTTGTTTTTTCGCCCGTTAGCCCTCGGCCTGCACGCTATGATACTCTGCGTGAGGAAGTGCATCTAGACCACTTACTCATCCATCCCACTCATCCCTGCCGTCCCCACTCACGTGAGCGCGTCTGTTAGAGTAGTCATGGTGTAGTATACATAGAGTAGTCATGGTGACCGGAGTACGACTCACCACGCGTGATGCCCACTGAGCACGGTAGAAGATGAAGCAGTCGGCTTTCGGAGGATAGCCACAAGTTATCTTTCCGCTTCTCACTACGTGGCGAAATAGTGTCGAATAGAGACAGTAGAAGTCACTCCTACGGCGTGAAATAGTCGTAGAGCCTGGTCGGGCTAGGTATGGGGATGAAGCTGTCAGCTTTCAGAGGATAGCCAAGAGTTCTCTTCTCGCTTCTCACTACGTGGCAAACTAGAGATAGCTACGAATAGAATAGAAATAGAGGTCGGGCTAGGTATGGGGTAAAGGAGTCAGCTTTCAGGTGGTGAAAGGGAATCGCGTGTCGACTGGTGCGGCTGGGAGAAGATATGGTTGTGACTCTGATCGTTTAGCTGTTCTGGTATTCTACTGTTGGCATTTATTCTGTTGGTTTCATGTTAGACACAAAGAACGAAATGCATTTGTGCTCCGCGCGTCATTCTAATCTGCCATAGATCTATGATGTGAAGGTATCTATTCTCCCCTCTCGTGCTCTTTCTCTGCATTTTTCTCTCACCGTCTCTCACTGTTTCTCTCTAAGTGTCTCTGTTAGTCGTGCGCCCCTATATATATTGGTATGTAGTCATGTAAGACGGAGTCTGTTCACCACATGACGCGTGTCTCCGCTGCCGTTACTGGCTGCACGCCAGTCATAAACCGAAATCGAGATTAACCTGATAGCACCGTAGCACTGCAATTCTATCAGCTTATAAATGTTCCACTCTATGTACGGAACACTCCTCCTCTGCCCCGTTCGTACGTTTGATAGGCGCCGCATTAGAACTAACGCGTTAGAGCTAACACGTGCACTATACAGTGAGGTCAGGAAGCCATGACACGTTAGTGTAACCTAGGTCAAGCCTCAGCAGTCTAGGAGGGTCTAACTAGCTGGGGCGCGCTGTGTCACCAAAGCTAGCTATTAATAATACACTAAACAGGCGGTGCAGCTGCGTATCTGTGCGTGCCATTACTATACGGGCGCGTTACACCGGCTGCATGGTTGCCACTGCATTGATGATATGAGTATGTCGGCTGCAGCAGCGGCGGCAGCGGCTAAGGTCAGCGACAGTCATCCGTCTCCGCAAAGTTTTATTGCTTGTAATATTACGCTGCCTTATAGTTATAACGCCTCGCAGCGTCGCCGATTCTAGGGCGTGTTTGTGTGCGTGCGTGCGTGCGTCCGTGCGTGCATGCGTGCGTCCGTGCGTGCGTGTGTGCGTGCGTGCGTGCGTGCGTGCATGCGTGCGTGTGTGCGCGAGAGTGTGCTTCGTATTGTAATACATTATACATATATTACATTATAGTAATCACATGATAGCGCTTTAAAACACGAGAGGATCGTGGGTATGTGTAATCGGGGCGCTGCCTGCAACCGGTCTTTACGTGGCGCGTAATCGTCTGCTATATTACCCCGCTACCGTTCTTTAATTTGCCGATGATTTTGGCAACGTTCCATTCTGATTGGCCGATGCCTTTGGGCGAAATCGCTCCGCCACGTGTTTATGTTTAAACTGGTAAGGAATGCGGGCTGTGCGTGAGCACGGGGAAACACGTGTGCGTGCGTGTCAGTGCTGCTGCTAGCTAGCTAGCTGTCTCCGGCTTCCTTCCCCTCAATCACGGCTTTGTAGCGCTGCTGCTGGTGTCATCCCGAGTTCTCCTTCTCCTCGACAGTTTCTCCACGGGATTCGCAGGCAGACCAGCGGGGCCCGTATTTCGGGTATGTATACGTATGCCGTGGTGGTGAAGGCGCGGTGGCTGACGGACACACGGCTTCCGCGCGGGGCGTACGTATGTTTGAGCTGTGTTGTTGAACGTGCGCGTGTATAGTGTGATTGATCAGCGCGAGCGACGGACGGTGCTGCTGCGGTTCGTGACGAAAGTGAGAAATCTTCAACGATCCCCTTCTTCTTGCTCGGCGGGATTGCGGGCCGATCTTCACTGATACGTGCAAGTGATGTGCTGATTAACGCGCTGCTACGGTTGTTTCGTCGTCGTCGGAGCCGACGTCTCCTCTGCGTGCGCTGTACTCGTCTGCACGGAGCGACGACGCGGCATTGCGTCACGCGGCGACGCTGCATTGCGTCACGCGGCGACGCTGCATTGCGTCACGCGGCGACGCTGCATTCAGTCACGTACAGACGCGGCATTGCGTCACGCGGCGACGCGGCATTGCGTCACGCAGCGACGCGGCTCGGAGTAGCGCGCTATTTTAGAGATAGTTGTGTTGAACGCGCGGATAGATATTCATCACAGGGAGTTATAGTGTTGACGATGCTCTCTCGCACTGAGTGGATAAATCGAGGAGTTAGTGAAAAGGGCTGGGGAGGGAGGGACCGAGCTGGGTGGGCGTGGTCGGCAAGGTTTGTTTAGGCGACGTGCTTTTGGCAAAGTTGGGGGAGGTTAAAATATAGATGAATTATTTCACACGAAGTACAATGGCAAATATACGCCATTTTACGAATTAAAATATGCTATATTCTGTCTGGGAATAGGAACAAGCTTAATATTTACTAGGTCATTATTGACATCACCTTGTCCCTTCGTTTTAATCTAGGATTTCAAAAGGTCACATTTTACTTGCAACGTTGATAGGATCATCTATATCTATCAATTGGTTTTTCCAGCCTCCTCCGCATAATAGTGAACGATATTCGTTTTTTTTCTCGAGTTAAACCCTTCCATGGGTCAGTGGTAGAACGTGATATTGTTAGTATTTAGCATGTTACGGTTGATGTGAGACACTGACACTTCACCGAGAATTTCTTATAATAACAAAAAGAAATTATCACCATTCTAAGGTAGCCGGAATTCCTTACTCATGACTACTATTACGTGATCCGCCATTATTGTTGTTGAGCTCTCATATGCTGGTGAAGATTTCCGCCTGAAGGTGCTGTCTCGTCGGTTCTTGCACGGATGTTTTTACGGCAACACCGACTAGTCATCATAACGTAACAGGAGGGTCGTCGTTCGCTGTGAGGATAGCTGAGATCATTGCCTGATGATGCATTGCTGGATAGTTCTCTCGTGGGCAACGATGACGTGGGGGACGCGGTGAATGCGGGGATGACGTGGGGGACGCGGTGAATGGGGGGATGACGTGGGGGACGCGGTGAATGGGGGGATGACGTGGGGGACGCGGTGAATGGGGGGATGACGTGGGGGACGCGGTGAATGGGGGGGATGACGTGGGGTTTTATTCGAAGTTTATATAGTTACACGATCTACTTTGTAACTTTGTAACAGTGAGGTTGGCCGTGTGTAAAGGTCATGGGTCCGCCAACGCGATCTACGTGTATGTTGCAAGTTGATGGCATCAAGTGGGCGAAGGGACAACCGCTCCCAGCTCCCGGTGTCCGTGTGGTAGGTTCACTCAATGGGGAATGCTTCTACGAGTAGTAGCAAGTGTGGAGCTAAAAGTTCACGTGTAGAATTTAGATATTCTGTCCGCAATGCATTAATAATACTCACGAACGGTAGGAAATGCCCGGGTTTTAACCGCATAGGAATTCTTGTAAATAGTATTAATATTGTTATGTGCGCGAAATGATTAACTATAGGTGTATTAATCGCATTGTTTCATACTGTGAATATGTAATGCGGCACGGTCTGCTAATAACCATAGTTATTGTGCAATGCAATAACCATAGTTATTGTGCGACCACTGGTTGGCAACGACGTTCTTGCATGACATCTCTGTCTAACAGCTGTCATTTCCAATCACAATAATCCACTGGGTAGTGAAAGCCATTTGTCATATATACCCACCTGTCCGGAGCCAATCAGGTTAATGAAAGTACTCGATAGAATAGCATGCGGCAGTCAGTGCCACAGAAACACTAACACACATAGTGTAGCAAATATCATCGTCTGTTTATTTTGCAAATAGGTTTATTCTATCGACATTTTGACCGAATTTCGTCCCGTCTTCGAAAACGAGTTTTTGGAGTAATATACGCCCTAGACGTCCGTCTTTTGCTTATGTATACTGCTTCGTCGTCTCTGACCGTGTTTATATTTGAGTGCGTTAACTTGCTGCTACGAGCAATCACATGCAATTCCTTAATAAATGGGAGAGGATTTTTTTTAGCTAGAAGAGTAATAAAGCTGTGCGCATATTGCATTCCACAATTTACGAGCTTAAAAGGGAGAATTGCAGCTCAGTAGACCGAGAAGAAACCTCCCAGAGGTCTCAACTATCTCTACAACACGAGCCATCATATACAGTAGCTATTCATATAGTAGCAGCAGCGTATTTATACGATCACAGAGTAACTATGCTGTAACGATAGCATATATGTGCACGGTAACTATATATGTATCAGGAGTGTATAATAGGGAGTGTATATAACCCTATTATACACTCCTGATATGTATGCAGTAACTATACTGAAGTAGCAGCATATATACACGAGCGTACAGTAGCTATGTTAGAGTAGTAGCATATATATGTACGAACATAGAGTATCTATACTATAATAGCGGCATATAATGTACGAACATATCGTAACTATACTGTAATAGCGGCATATAATGTACGAACATAGAGTATCTATACTATAATAGCGGCATATAATGTACGAACATATCGTAACTATACTGTAATAGCGGCATATGTGTACAACATTACGATAACTACGCTATACAATAGCAGCAATGTGTACATACCAGCAGCATATATGTACGAGCACACAGCAGCTATGATATAGCAGTAACATAAATCTAAGCGTATACGGCACATATACGGCTTATGCCAGCAATATATAACCACTCTAATGACCACAGAGACACATAGTTTTCCCAGCGTCATTGGAATGCGTTAACGAACATAATTAGTACGACTGCGGCATCAGAAGTGACACTGATTAGAATTTGTAGACTAATGTGCGTGGAGACTAGATGAAATACGCCACAACGTCTATTTTTTCAAGACATCACCTGTCATTATTTTATGGTTCGCGTCAACGAATCGTGGGTTAATTTATAGCTTTGATACAATGATAAATTGGGATTTTATATGTATGCTTTAATGTGAGAGTATTGCCCTCGGTTATTTATGGGTAATCTTAGCATATGATAACTATTTTGTGCTCATATACAATGATGCCATAAATAACAGAAGTTATCTAACAGAAAAATTAGTTTAGATAATCATGGCGTCGACGTGATGTTCATTTGTCGTTCTTGAGACGCGGGAACATTCACCGTAAAGTGTTAGAAGACGAGGGAGGCGAGTGCTCTTCGCTCCTGGGCTGTTCACCTATTCGAGTGCTAGCAACTAGAAACGCGTCTATTTTCCGGTTCTTTCCTAATTCCTTATCATTAAGTAAGCGTTTACACCGCCACTAAATGCTGTACACCCGCTGGGGAGTCATGACTGAATGCAGAGTTACCGACGCAGAACAGTGGCACAGCTCTAACTAATGCCTCATGCGTGTGTGCGCATATACTCCCTCTCTTTACTATTCAGCAGCGAGTGAACGTTTTTGAACATTCGCAGTGAATCAGTCTATAGACATTAAACACTCATTCTAAAAAGAAGTTGCCTTGGAACATCGCCAGAAAAAAAACATGGCTACTGGGAGCCCTGATAACGTCTATCATTTTACGTTAGCGCTTCTGTTGCTTCTGGCTTTGATTAGGTGTGCGATGCGATGTGTCAGTGTTCGTAGTCGTCTATAGTGGCAGCGTAAACCACCCACGATGTCTGACACGTTCCCGCGCACTCGCGTGCCAGGAAAATACCTGAAAATTATTTCTCAAGGCCAGGGATTTCGGTTTAAAAAGTCGTTTAAGTGTTAAGCATTACAAAAATTGAGCCACCTGTTTATAAACTCGTGTGAGTATCCAGCCAGGGAATTAAAAAAAGTCGGTTAAATGTTAAGCATTAGGAGAATTGAGCCCTTTGTTTATAAACGTGTGTGAGTATATCGATTATAATTCGGATTATTATAATGACTGTGATTTCCACTTTCGGTTTGTCGCAATCGCATTTTTATCGGCAAAAAATGGTCGCATTGCGCCTGCTTCTCTCAGGGAATCACGAATTAATGAATTTACCCGCAGTTGTCCCGGATAACGAGAAGTAAATACATGCGAGAGAACCGTAGAGAGTTTCTGCGCAACATAAAATGCGAGTTGAGTCTCTCTCTCTGCATCTAATGAAGATGGATTCGGTTCTCACTGAGTATAGGTAATCTATATCGAGCTCGTCTGTGCCATAAATACTGCTGCTCCTGAAATTCTGGAGACGTGATGGTTGCAGCCCACGGGCATCCCGCTAGATTTATCACACTGACTGGGCCGTGGTTGGTACATACTCAGCAAACCACACCTACTAAGCACAGACGACATTAAAACTCCTGGGTTGGGTTTTGGGCGCGTCTTAAATCGGCAATCGGGAATGATATCAGCCCCCCCAAAAAAAGGAAAGCAGCGGGAGTTAACCGAATTTGCAGTTACGTGGCGTAAAACACGGTACTCTCTCGACAATATAATAGTAACATGAATTGCGTATGTGCGGCGTTCGATTGAAAGATTTCGATGTCGTGCTGTGTTAGGCGTCAGCCGTTTAAAGATGGTTTTATCGGACGAGCGCTCGTGGCTGCAAGGCGCCGGGCGGGGTTCCACTTACTGACTGCTGTGCTGTAAATCACTACGGTAGCGCGCTGCTGCACACAGGTGCAGGGCTCCCCGTGCCCAGGTTCCTCGGTAGCAAATACAACGTTTCCACGTAGCAAATACGTCCATGAGAACCCAAAGTGTGTGCATTTCATTTTCTTAAACGGTCCCGAGCATTCGGTTTTTGATGGGACTGCATCCACGTAAACAATACAGACAGTGTAGAATTACGGTTCGCACGACAATACCCGTGACGTTGCAATATATGGCGAACGCAACAACGTGATCGGTCAACGAGCAGTCGCTATTGATATTTCGTGATAATACCGTTACGGAAGAAAAGGAGAATCGGAGATGTCTTGCTATTGCAAGGATATGATGGTGTCATGTGTAGAGGCGTACAAGAATGCACGTGTAAGTGATATATATATATATATAATATATATATCTCTGGCGCGGGTAAACGTGTGAGTATAACAACCAAGGCATATCTTTTCGGTGAGGGTACTCGCAACGCGTCTATTCAAGTCGGTACAAAAGCTTTAAGAAGGGAAGCTCTAGCAAGTACGGTAGATTCTTTTTACGTATGTGTCATGCTACGTTCCTCCTCACTCTTAATCATGCGCACGAGAAGTGTGGGGTTAGATGATAGGATTAGGATTAGAGAGTTGCTTGATATAATTACAGATAGAAATAGGCTTATACCTAGGTTAAGTGGCCATTCACTTACGCATGTCCTTGAATAACGTAGCAAGGTCATTGTTAGCGATAGGCTTATGTGTAGGTCAGGTGCAGGGTAGGAAGATGAGATGCAGTATTAATAACCATTTTCATAGCTGATCGAGATTGACAGCAGCCGTTGTTTGTGACTCATTGTCGAGGATGAGAATCGAACCTAGGAGAGACCTATGAAAATATACCCTTCAAAATTACCGTCCTTTACAGTGAAGTAGAACAGCGAAAGGCTTATTTTATCATATAAATAGGTGTTGTACGTCACATTGTCTAATTTTCGTAATGATTCAATAATGGCAGAACATCCAAATTGATTCTCTAAAAAGATAACACTTTATAATTAGTGATCTCGTCTCCACTCTCACAATCCGATGTAGACCCAATCCGTGTTGCTAGGGCGATCAGGAGGCAGACGCCGTCCTTGTTGCTAGGACGGTGGGGAGGCAGCGTCCTTGTTGCTAGGACGGTGGGGAGGCTGACTCCGTCCTTGTTGCTAGGGCGGTGGGGAGGCAGACTCCGTCCTTGTTGCTAGGGCGGTGGGGATGCAGACTCCATCCTTGTTGCTAGGACGGTGGGGAGGCAGCGTCCTTGTTGCTAGGACGGTGGGGAGGCAGACTCCGTCCTTGTTGCTAGGGCGGTGGGGAGGCAGACTCCGTCCTTGTTGCTAGGGCGGTGGGGATGCAGACTCCATCCTTGTTGCTAGAGCGGTAGGGAGGCTGACTCCATCCTTGTTGCTAGGGCGGTGGGGATGCAGACTTCGTCCTTGTTGCTAGGGCGGTGAGGAGGCAGACTTCGTCATTGTTGCTAGGGCGGTGGGGAGGCAGACTCCGTTCTTGTTGCTAGGGTGGGCCGTTTGCCGCCAGTAGGTATACTGTACTGTTCACTAATTTCGACTGTTACCGGCCAGCCTCCTTCTTAACTCAATCACTCTCTGCGTCTGTCTTGCGTAATACATCGTCTGGTAAACAAGTGCGATGATGTGTATAATACAATCTTAGTTTTGCCCGACCAAAATCTGTCACTCTGCTTTCGGACATGTACCAGACGGTCCATGCTTCATGTTGCAGATGGTTATGATATAATATAGTGATTATGTAATATTTTTATTAAAATGTAGTTGTTACGTAGTTTTGTTATTTTCATGTTTGTTTGTTCATCTGTCTATAGTGTCTATAACCGTTTATGTTATACTAAGTATGCACGAGATTGACTGGCTAGGATGCGTTATCCTGGTTTTCACCATACGTACAGTATTTACCTAACCTGTGCACCCAACCGTTGTAACTGCACGAATTATTTATGTGCCACTTCTGTCTTTACTGTTTTGCTAGTCTATCAGTGAATAAAACATTAATTTCATATCAACAGCAGATTTCAACTTCAAAACGAAAAAAAGGTTATTTATGTCCGAATTTTACAGTAATTTACGTACTCCGAGATAAAAATGAATTAGAGAGAGTTGTTATGCGAAATCAATTAATGTGATTGCGTTGTTGCTATCGATTTATAGCAGGCCGGTGAGAGAGTCAGCAGACAACAACAGTCGGCAGAGCAGCAATATAATGCACCGTCCAATATCGTAAGTATCGTCTGACCACAGTCTCTGTATCTCCATCAGAAAATCACAAGAGTTTCTCTCCGTATTTGCAATTAGCGTGCTATCATTAACACAGCTCGTTGCTCATTGGGGAACGCTCGTCCGCGAAACGACCGCTTGGTGTCACTGCTGTCGTCGTTAGGAGAGTTGGCCGCGCCGCGTGTGAGATATCGAGAAAAAAACACAACGTAGAAGTAGACAACGTAGAAGTAGGCAACGTAGAAGTAGACGTAGATATAGACAACGAAGAAGTAGACATAGAAGTAGACGTAGAAGTGAGACAACGTAGAAGTAGACGTAGAAGTAGACGTAGAAGGTAACGCACGCACGCACGCACACATGCACGCACGTAACGCACGCACGTACGCACACACACACACACACACACACACACACACACACACACACAC
>NW_014577459.1:116588-145390 GCF_000485595.1 Priapulus caudatus
ACACACACACACACACACACACACACACACACACACACACACACACACAACACACACACACACAACACACCCACACACCACACACACACACACACACACACACACACACACACACACACACACACACACACACGAAGAAAAGATTCGCGCACATTCAAGTTATTCCCCGTGTAGTAAGTTATGCAGATCCGTCTGTAAAAATGGAGCCACTCAGTTTGCATGCACGTAAGCGCTCATGGGTGTATAGATTGACATGATCTGATTTAAATGGCAATTTCTTCCGTTAGTATACACATGTTATTTATACTTTGAGATGCTTTGAATGATAGCATTCGTAATTTTTACTAACATTTATCTCATTCAACAGAATTCTGCTAATACGGCATATATATATATATATATACATATACAGTATTGTCTCATACGTATAGGCAAATTTAAAACTTATAGTAATGTAATAACTTTATATAACATATTATAGTTATGTGCTGCTGGGTGACAAAATCCAATTGGATAAAAAGGATATATGTATATTGAGGAGAAAAACGAATGTTGTGATCACAACAAATAATATCAATATCACGTAGTATCACACGTAAAATCAAAACCATAAACGCTGTGTTTTACCTCTGATAATGTTTAAACATGCGCATAGTAGACCGTGTACGTACATGTGCCTACGCACGCAGGCGTGCGTGTGTGCGTGCACCCAACTGTGCGTGATAGTGCGCGCTTAATTCTTTGTCAGATTGCGAAAGTGCTTGAGCTACGCTTGAGTTTCGCAAATAGTCTTTCTATTTTCTTTTTCGCCATCGCTTGCTTTTTACCATTATTCCGTCTGCTTCTAAAGTGCCACTTGTGTGACACCTTACTATTGACTGAGACGGCACTGGAGAACGCTATGCGAGCTCAGCGCTAATGGAAAGAATATATAGGTCGTACAGCTACAGCTAACATGTGTGACACAAATGTTGGAAGTGTAGCGTTATGGTAACGCGGCTATTCAATCAAGCCGTGGGATTCTGAGCGATCTTAAAAAATTGCATCGTGGCCGTGATTGTGTGTCGTGCGTGCTGCGTCGTGGGTGTCTGCGTTGCGCCTGTGTGCGTTGTGCGGACGGTGTGCTGGGCGCCCTCTGGGTGCTGGGTTGTGTGTGTGAGTGTGTGTGTGGTAGGTGTGTGTGTGCTGTGTCGTGTGTGTTGTGGTGTACTGTGTGTGTGTGTGTGTGTGTGTGTGTGTGTGTGTGTGTGGTGTTGCGCGTTGGTGTGTGACGCGTTACGTGGCTGTGAATCGTGCGTGCCGTATACGTGTGTATATGCGGCGTTACTTATGCCGAAGCACGTACTGCTGTACACTACACTACACACGTCATTCCATCTATCATTCATTCATCATCATACATCATCATCATCATCATCATTATCATTATCATCATCATCTCGTCATCGTATCGCATCGTCGGCCCAAGATCATCTCATCTTCAGCCATCATTCATCATCGATCATCTTCATCACATCTTCACCCATACATCATTTCATCATCATCATCATTCATATCTCAGTCGTCAACAAACAACAACAACCAAACAACACAACAACACAACAACAAACACCTACAACAACAAACTGTACCGCAGCAAATAAGTTCTTGACTTCAGGGCTTTTACAGAATAACTTAATTCGAAGCCTGCCACTGCTTACGCGCGCGCGCTTTCCTGATCCATCCGTAGCCACTAAGAGCCACTAAAAAACGAACTAGCTAGCATCAAAGTGCGATTTTACGTGGTCCTTCTCGCGCTACGCTAATCCGCGCAAGTTCGCTGTTCACTTTATTACGTCGTACGCTAAGCTTGTATCTACTACTATTATCGAAGAGCTAATAATACATTATATGTTACATGGTATGTGATCAAGAAGCTAATTAAAAACCTGTGTGTTTATTAGTCTTGATGTTATATATATTGTTAACATTATAATGTTACATGTAATTATTTATCTAGTCATGTTCTAGCTATTTAGCGCATCATTGTGTATTAGTTATAAGTGCAGAGTTTTGGGCATGTATTGTCGCTGTGGTTGGTTTTATTCTTCGTGCAGTTGATTAATTCTTAGCCGTGTTTTTTTCAGAATATTCTCCGCACAACAACAAGCTCATCGCGAAAGTATCATGACAGCATCAAACTGAAGATGTCATCGAAGTAAAGTAAACGTCGACATATAGATTTCCTCAATTGCATTTGCCGCGTGATCTTCCGCGTCAGCGTTTGCACTTGCTTGTTCGTTTCGTCGTCTTCTTCTTTTTCTCTTCTTTTTTCTTCTTCTCTTCTTCTTCTTCTTTCTCGGCGTCACTGCCACTTATACTCGTTCCTAGCACTGCAGCACACAGCGCCGCCGGGCACGGTTGCTTGAAATCTATTAGGTTCCAGTCATACAGGGCCTCTGGATCTAAGAGATTGCAGGGCCGATGGGGCATTCAATCGAGATGTTCCATAGTCTGCCGCTCCTTCCGCAGTCCCATTCGTTTGCACTGCTGTTGTTCTCGCATCTTGTCACGTCACTTACCCGATTTCTGCCGGATATTCCGCTCTGCCATATTCCTCGCCGTAAACTGCCACGCCGTTCCTCCTTTGAGTGCTATTAGTGGCAGACATTCCAGCCGTCATCCGTATATGCTGCCGCATAATCGCGCCGTGCGAGTGGGGAAAGCAGTCGAAATTCAAATAAAAACAGAAACAACAAAACACAATGTGATTAACGCGGTGCAGCTGTTTGACAGAATCTCGCTCGCGTAATGCGCGCCTAGAGAGATGTGTAAAACCGGCGGCCAGTTGCTGCCGCGAGCTTTTTTCAGTACAGGACGCGCGCGCGTTATGTCGTCGTTGGGTGGAGCCGAGTAAGCAAACTTCATGCTATCACCATCATTATTTTCATCATCATCATCATCATCATCATCATCATCAACAACAACAACAACAACAACAACAACAACAACAACACCTACAACAACAAACTGTACGCAGAAATAAAGTTCTGACTTCAGGCTTTTACAGGATAACTATAATTCGAAGCCTGCACTGTTACGGCCGCGGATTCCTGATCCATCGTAGCACTAGAGCACTAAAAAACGAACTAGTAGCATCCAAATGCGCATTTACGTGGTCCTTCTCGCGTACGCTAATCCCGCGCAAGTTCAGCTGTTCACTTTATTACGTCTAACGTACAGCTTGTACCTTACTACTATTATCAAGAGCTAATAATACATTATATGTTACATGTATGTTATCAAGAGCTAATAAACACCTGTGCGTTTATTAGCTCTTGATGTTATATATATGTTACATTATAATGTTACATGTATTATTATCTAGTACATTGTTCTAGCTATTTTAGCGCATCATTGTGTATTAGTACTAAGTGCAGAGTTTGGGCATGTATTGCCGTGTGGTTGGTTTTATTTTCCGTGCAGTTGGATTAATTCTTAGGTGTTTTTTTCAGGATACGCAACAACAAGCATCGCGAAGTATCATGAACAGCATCAAAACGAAGATGTCATCGAAGTAAGTAACCGGACATATAGTTTCCTCGATAGCATTTCCGCCTGATCTTCACGCGTCAGCGTTTGCACTGCTGTCGTCGTCGTCTTCTTCTTCTTCTTCTTCTTCTTCTTCTTCTTCTTCTTCTTCTTCTTCTTCTTCTTCTTCTTCTCGGGTCACTGCACTATACTCGTTCCTAGCCACTGCAGCACACAGGCGCCGGCACGGTTGCTTGAAAGCTATAAGGTCTCCAGGTCTACAGGGCTCTGGATTCTAAGAGATTCCAGGCGATGGGGCATTTCATGAGATGTTCCATAGTCTGGTCCTTCCCGCAGTCCCATTCGTTTGCACTGCTGTTGTCTCGCATCTTGTCACGTCACTACCCGATGCTGCCGGCATATTCCCTCTGCCAATCCTCGGTAACCTTGCCATCGGTTCCTCCTTTGAGGCTATTAGTGGAGACATTCCCAGCCCCGTCATCCCCGTATATGCGCCGGAAATCGGCCGTGCGAGTGGGGAAAGCAGCGAAATTCAAATAAACAGAAACAACAAACACAATTGTGATTAACGCGGTGCAGCTGTTGACAGAATCTCGCTCGCTAATGCGCGCCTAGAGCAGATGTGTAACCGGCCGGCAGTGCTGCCGGGCTTTTTCAGTACAGGACGCGCGCGGTTATGTCGTCGTTGGGTGGAGCCGGAGTTAAGCAACTTCATGCTCCATCTTTTTGTAAAATACCGACGAACTACTTCTTATCTGCACATCTAACCTTGTCTATCCGCACTTAGCTACTACAGCCAACTCTCTAAATTCCGAACGCCTTCAAAACCGAGGACGAATTTTAAGTCCCAACGCTATCTGAGACATGTAAGATATGCCTGGAATAGCCGCCCTTGTAAATCGAATTACGCAGAAACTAAATGGACCGTCCCGAAGGTGGTCGGTATTGGGAGAGTTGACGGTATAAATATCTCCCGATGCAAGCAATGGCGCCTCGTTGAGTTATAGCTTCGTGTTGTCTACAGCTTCTGACGTCGTCAAGCTGAGACGTTCAACTTAACTAAGATATTAGCAAAAGCTTGAGTGTATTCTTCACTAAGATATTAGCATAGTCGCGCATAGACGCTTTGCACGTTGTATTGCGTAGCGCACTTGTTTTTCGAGACTAGAAACGAGTTTGCTCTTTCTCACAAACAAGAGAACACGCAAACTACAACTGCTCGCCCGCTGTTTTGTCATCCTGAAAAATCGCAGCGCAGCGAAAGGCCATTAACCCCCGCTATTTTATAATCAGGAAATGTTATAGGATTGTCGTAATTTTAGTATCTATATGTTACAGTGTTGCAGTTCGTATTTTATAATCAGACTCTGTAATGCGCACGTGAACATATTTGCATGTAACGTGCGCAATATAAATCAATAAATATTATTATTATTATTATTATTATTATTCATGCGTGTCTTTTTACAGAGGCGGCAGAGAAGATCTGCAGGATGTGGACTTTCATTACATCACGGAGCGCATTATTGGTGAGTGTGGCCGCCCTCGTCCTGACATCCGGCCCTTTTCTCAGCAACGAGAGCCATTCGTTCACCCCCCTATCCATGATCTTTACTTCCCATGTGTGCCTGATGCCACAATGTTTCCTTGAGTGAATAGATTTTTGCTTGATCTCCACGTTATGCTGGTCTATCGTGCTGCAGACGCGGTTTGCATATATATATGCAAGAGCTAATAATACATTCTATTACATTATGTTACATTATATACGTTGTCTTACTAGCTCTTAATAATTATATGGTATATATCACATCATCGACCAAGAACGGGAAGATAACGACCAGTGCCGACTGTGACGACTGTGCCTTAAGCAGACGCTTAGAGAGTTAATGTTATTGACTTTTTATTACAATTTACCGGATATCTTCTTCATTTGTATTTGTATGAATTTAGCTGGAAGGCTCCATTCCAAAAAACGCTCGCAACAGATTTACGATATCAAGTATTTATTATTATTGGCTGTGATTCTATAAGGACGATTTTACTACTCCCCAATGGAACGCACATGCCCCTTTTATTCGTTTGTTATTATATAATCAGTTCCTTGTGCTATTTCTTGCTTCGTCGTAAATCATGGTTCTAATGTAACTTCCTGTGCGGTAGCTCTCACGTAATGTCACTCTTTCTATCGCATTCACGCACTGAAATATCGATCTGTTTAATTGTTATTAAGGTCATCTGAAACTTTGCGATCGAACGATTTTGCATTAGAGGTTCGCATTTGATCGATATAATACCATTTCGAATTAAACCCCCAAATCGTTTGCGGTGTCATTCGAGACTCTTTCGACGTATTATTTATCCTTTCTACCCGCTTTTAACCTAACCGTAACCGCGTGGATGCAGATGTCTATAATTATTGATCAGCGAGGCAGTGTGCCACCACCGCTGCCGCCGCTGCCGCCGCCTCCGTCACTGCAGTGTTGATTTCTCTGCGGGAATCTTTCGTTATTGTTCTCGCCCGCAGCGCATTTAAGAACTCGGAGCAATTTACTTTTCAAAAATAACAGCAGGCTGTGTTTTTCCTGATAAGCGGTTATCGCGTGTTTGTCGGCATGCGGGACAATGTAGAAATAGTAAATAAGCGTGTGCTCCCCGTGTATTTGTGAGACTAATGTTGACACAATAGTTGACATCATTGCGTTCTATGTCGTCCGCATTGTTTTGAGTGTACGTGCAATTAGTTTAAACTATAGAAATATATAGAGTCACTAGAGTCTGACTAGTATATTATTTTTATGGTTTAAACACACACGGGTGTGTTTCGCGTGCCTTGATGTCCGTACGTTCTTACAATGAGTGTCAGAATATCAGGAGCGTATAATATCGACTATTATACACTCTTGATAATATTACATAACAGCAGAAGTGTATAGGCCTAATATAGATAGTCTAAATTATACACTGGTGATAATATATAATAGATTATGACACTCCTGTTTTTCACTACAGCGATTGCGTTTCCTGATGGCGGGCTGGACTCGACGTACAAGGCGAGCCTGCGCGAAGTGACGCGCATGCTACAGACGAAACATGACGAGAAGCACATGATCTTCAACCTCTCAGAGCGGCGCTATGACATCCCTAAACTCAACAAACATGTAAGCAGTCGTGTCCGCGAACACGGTGTCTCCAAATTAGTCAATAATAGCACTATAATTAGTAATAATTAGTAATAGTGCCACAAATCAATGAATTCACAGGAATTGTATATAGTATAATATTAGAGAGAGAGAGAGAGAGAGAGAGAGAGAGAAGCGAGAGGAGAAGACGAGAGAGAGAGAAGAGAGGGGGGGGGGAGGAGAGATGAGAAGCGAGAGAGCGAGAGAGAGACGGGAGAGAACGAGAGACAGAGAGAGAGAGAGATAGCGAGAATAGCGAGAGAGCGAGAGAGAGAGAGAGAGAGAGGGAGAGAGAGAGAGAGACAGAAAGAGAGAGCGCGCGTGTGAGAGAGAAGACATGTACACAGTACCTGGTTGCATGGAAATCTACCATGACTTTGATTATATCTTTTTCTCCATCGTGTGGTAGGTGATGGACTTTGGCTGGCCAGACCACCTAGCACCGCCTCTTGAGAATCTGTGTAGCATCTGCAAGTCCATAGACTCGTGGCTCAGCTCTGACCCGCAGCATGTGGCTGTGCTACACTGCAAGGTGCGTTTGACTAGCTGACAGCAACACTAAGATAGGATATAAGCCTCGAAGGCCATTATGAGGCTTGTATTGAATGTGTGTCAGGACCCCTGCCACTGTCCGGATACGTGGTCTCATTGCCCCTCTTTCTCTCACTCTCCATCTTTACAGCTCCCGGCTTCCTTTATTTCTCTCATCTCTCCACCCACCATTTTCTCTTTCTCTTTCTCTTTTTTTATCTCTTGCTCGCCATGAAGCTCCTTTCTCATAATCCCACTCACTCACCTCTCCGTCCACCTGCTGAATCTCCCACACGTTTACCAGTCAACCCTCCCACCTGCCTGACATCGTGATTTATTTGTGTTTCAGGGCTCAACAGGAAGGATGGGGGTAGTGGTTGCATCATACATGCACTATTGCAACATCTGCGCAAGTGCCGACAATGCGCTGGACAGATTTGCAATGAAGAGATACTACGACAATAAGCTTGCTTTTGCTACACACCCTTCCCAGAGAAGGTAAGTCAGTCACTATTTAGATGCCATCTCTTACATTCCTTTTATAAACGGTGGGTGGCTCTCTCGCTCTGTATCTTCAACGAGTCGCGTATCTGTCGCTTCTTTGTACAGATATACCACAACCAATCAACGTCATTTACCATTGCAGGAACTGTTGACTATCCTCCGCGCACACTTCCTTTTCACAATATCTAGTCATTTTATTATCCGTTTAACGCCTGTAACTATTGTTGTTTTTATTTTAGATACATTCAGTACTTCTCTGGGCTACTGTCTGGCAACATTAAGATGAACAATCAGCCGTTGTACCTGCACCAGGTCGTGATCTACGGAGCGCCAAACTTCGACCTTAAAGGAGGTACGTAGCCGGCCTGTCATAGTCATCATATAATATAGAATATCAGCCAAGAATATCATCATACCATCAATCGATAGACTAGACATTTTATCACAATTGATATTATGAATGATCTAATTATGACTTACTATCTACAACTACGCAGCAACTTTCCGGCTTATAAACTATGTCATTTCTGATCAGGGTTGGTCGAAGCTGATCCTTGTCTGTGTGCGGTGTTGCAGGTTGCAGACCTTTCATCAAGGTCTACCAGGGCATGCAGCCGGTGTACACGTCAGGAGTATAGTAAGTAGCAGTCGTGCTATCCAATCCATATATCTACCTAGCTGTATAACTACCTAGATGTCTAGCTAGCTAATTGGCTAGCTGTCTGGCTAGCTTAGTAACTTAACGTATGCCTATACTGTGCGCTTATGTCAGCATTCTTTATTTAATGGCACACCTATAAATTTATATAGTTCACCTTATAATTATAGTTCGCTTTTAATTTCTAATGTACGATTATTACAATCAACTGTCGCTGTCAACAGTACTGCATCCACTCTACACGTGTCCAAAGGTACAAAACCATGTGGTGTATATAGAATAGTTCTGATAACATAGATATACGGTGACATCATATTCTGAAGCCATTATATCGGACAGGAAATCTGTGACTTTAGCGGCCTGATAGTTGTTTAGAATCTCTCTCTCTCTCTCTTTCTCTCTCTCTTTCTCTCTCTCTCCCTCTTACTATATCTCTCCGCTATTTAAATACTGTTTGTACATACACGCAAGGACGCACGCACGCACGCACGCACGCACGCACGCACGCACTCAGTAACGCACTCGTGCATTCTATGGAAATTGGTCATTACAGATATTACTCTTAGCTTCAAATTCTCTAATTGCAGCAATTCACAGGAAGAGCGCAATGAACATACGCCTCGTTTTCCCCCGTTGAATTACAAACATATTATAACAATTATTTTCCCCATTAGAATTACAAATGTGAATAATTTCGTAGTTGCCGTTATTAGAGCTGCTTATTATTTGAAGAAAATTCGCCTCGCTTGGGCGAAAAATGAGTCCAAGTTCCACGATTATCTGTACATGTGGTTCGCGGGCCACGTTCCGATCTGGCTACCCCCATTATAATTATAAATATAAATTATTTCGTAGTTGCCGTTATTAGAGCTGCGCGCGTCTTTTTAAGGAAACTATTCTTTTGGGGCAAAAAATTAGGCCAAGTTATTATTATTATTATTATTATTATTATTATTATTATTATTTATGTATTCCCTTTATTAGTAATGCTGTTTAATTCAGGAGTCTATCAATATTGATAGACTCTTGCGTTAGTTTAGACGCTTGCGTCTTTTGTTGAACGTAAATCGTTATTTGGGCCCAAAAAATGGCGGGGCCCGGGTTGTGTTACGATGATCTGTACGTCTGGTTCGTCGGCCACGTTTTGATCATGACGTCGTGTTTCTCAGCAAGTGCTGTCTTCATGCATCTTTTAAAAAAAAGAAAGCTATTTGCTGAAAAAAAATAGCGCGGCCGGGTTCGTACGATGATCTTGTACACGGCACTTGTGACGTCGTGTGTTGTTTGCTCATTTAGACATTGCGAGCGACGGCCACGGAACCGGATCACGCTCGCCGTCGATCCGGTTCTGGCAGACTGCGGGGGAGACATCCTCGTCAAGTGCTACCACAAGACATCGCGCGTTGCTTCTTTGTGACGTCATCTTCATGCCTCCCAGTTCCACACGTGCGCAGTCGCAAACGACCGGCTGCTCTGAGGAAGAAGAGGGGACGGAGCTTTGTTATCGGTACTGTTAGTAGAAGCGCGGTTACGTGCTGGCGGAGCTTGTATCGCGTATGTAGTGGAAGCGGGCGTTAGTGCTGGACGGAAGCCTGTATCCGGTATGTAGTGAGAAGCGCGGCGTTAGTGCTGGACGGGCTTGGTATTCGGTATGTAGTGGAAGCGGTTAGTGCTGGACGGAGCTTGTTTATCGGTATGTAGTGGAAGCGGGGTTTAGTGCTGGACGGAGTTTATCGGTAGGAGTGGAAGGGGGCTTAGTGCGGACGAGCTTTGTATCGGTATTATGTAGTGACGCGGGAGGGGTTAGTGCTGACGGAGCTGTATCGGTATGAGTGGACGCGGGGTTGGCTGGACGGAGCGGGTCGTATTGTAGTGGACGCGGCGGGTTAGTGCTGACGGAGCCTGATATCCGGGTATATTAGGGACGCGGGGTTAGTGCTGGACGGAGCCTGTATCGGTATGTAGTGGACGCGGGGTTAGTGCTGGACGGAGCCTGTATCGGTATGTAGTGGACGCGGCGACTGGTGAGGGGCGCCCGCTGCCGCATCGGCCATTAATGAAAACCTATCCATTCGTCACGACGTCTGTGTATATTCTTCTTCTTGTCGCGTGCAATGCAATCCAGAAATAGCCGCGATTGACTGGCGGCGGCGCTATTCGTGGTCGTCTGCTCATTGCTGTGGGGGGGGCGCAAACGAGCAAGCGACAAACGAACGGTTCATTCTATTATTAGGAGAATTTCACGGCTGTGTTGCTGCTGGCATCAATTGACACCAGAATGTATTGGGATGACAGTCGGATTCGACGAGCATTCAATTTGTCTAGTGACAGCTAGCGTTGTTTCAGCAATCGTTTGTATACTTTATGTCACCCTTGAGGTTCAAAGATAGTAGTAGCCGTATTAACCTCCCTTGGGAGCTGCGCCTAATGATATAATTGTCTGCAACATGGCGGATAAATACTCCCGAGTTGTGTCATATAATTATGGCAAAATACTCGATGGGTGTACAGTCATTAGGTTGCAGAACTAATGGTGGGAGGGTTATTCTAGTCTGTGAACAACTTCGATGAGTGTAAACGTGTGAAAGAAAAGAATTTATAGAAAGTAATTGTTTGGCAGTTTTGTGTATAATTTGTTTAAATGATTATCACGTGCCGTTCTTGCTCTTCATGATGTTCAATGTTGTGCTATTTCTGTGCCATCAGATTCAAGATTCCCGGATCATGGTAAAGTGGAGGTGATGCTGTCCTCAGTGCCTGACAGAGTGTTCACAGGTGCGTGTCAAACATTTAAGAGATGGAGGATTACATTTAAACGGAGCGAAACATTTAAGAGGAGCGAATAGGATGTGTGATGTTAATTTTTGGTTTTAATCAAATGGTCAGGTTTTGTTAATATATATGCAATATATATATATATAATAATAATAATATATTGCAATTAACATAATCAAATTTTTTATATTTAAATTCTCCCCCTTAAATTCTTTTCTATTTCATGAATGTTTCTCGCAGATCTTGATGCTATACCCGTCGATACAAGCATGGATGCTCTAGTGCGTGCAGACTCCTACGAAAACTTCAACGTGCACCCAGAAGATGGTGGAGAAGGTATATCATAACTGTTCTTCACTCTCTTGTCACAAATCATAAATCGGTAATGTGAAAAATGTTTTCTGTATTTGTTGTGGGGTTATGGAGATGTTGGAAACCGCGCTTGTCATCTAGTAAACCGGTAAACACTTGCTAATGTTGTTTCCCTTTCAGTCTTCTGTAGCCATATCAAACTCCAGCGTGCGTTCCATGAATTGTCCAACTTTGTACGTTTCTTACCTTAGAAGAAGAAATTACTCACACGCAAGGCCCAGTAGATGGCAGTCTTTATGCAGAGGTCACTAAACGGAAGCCAGCGAGTAGCGCGACAAACGAGGAGGTTCAAAATGGCCCCCACGTCAGCATGGACAGCGGCATCAGCAGTAGTTCGGGTCAGACCGGTAGGTGGCATGCATGAGTGTTGTGTTTGACGTTTTGTTGTTATTTTTACAGACGTGCATGACAATGGGGGAATGTTGGAACAGAATGGATGGGAAAGCAGCATGCCAAAGGGTAGGACTCACCTCCCACTTCTTGTCGTTGAGGCACATAATCATGCTGACATATTAACATATTCCCAGTGCATGCCTTCACGGCTATTTATTTAACTATCAGAAACGCTAACTCTGCCCTGCCCCCTAGCGGCAGCATGTCCTCTCACTGTTTTATTCATTAGAATGTTAAACAACTGAGTCTGTGGTTAGTATAACTCGAGATTAATTATAGCACTAATGTATACTTAAATGTGCCGTTAGGAAGTAATGTTCAATTCTGTCATTTTGAATGCAATTTATCGTTTTGAATCTTATTTCAAGAATTGATATAATAGACTAATATTAATCTAGCATTAATATCATATAACATTCATTATTATACCCTCGCTACTAAATACGCTATTCTATTGTACCAACTTTATTCTAACACGCCAACGGCACCGTTACTGCACGAATCGTAATGCATTGCAACCGCTGATTTTGTTATAGTTCAAGATATTATACCAGAAAACCCCACTATTTCAAGAATTTATATAATAGACTATTAACCTAGCATTAATATCATAACATTAATTATTGTACCCTCGTTACATAATACGCTATTCTATCGTACCAGAGTAGTATGCCAACGAGAAACCCCACCACAGCAAAGCAGGATTTCTTCTGCGACGTAACATCATAAGCGCGCACGTTGACAATTCAGGGCAGTACAACACGACGCTGCAGATAGCCGTGACTCCAAAGCACAGTCACGTGCTCGCAAACAGCAACAGCAACCCGCCACCGCTGCAGCGTCCAGACAACGCCCCCAGTCCCAAGCAGGGCCTCAACACCGCACAGGCGAGCAACCTTGACGCGCTGCTCAATGACATGCTGGAGAGTGCGGGATTGGACAGGGAGCAGGTGGGATTGCATGATGTAATGAACTATAGGGTAAGACTCCACTAACTACCGCATGGCAGCCCTGCATGGCAGCCCATAGCAGATGTCATCATCATAGATGTACGGTACGTGTTTGTGCGTGCGTGTGAGCGCGAGCGTGGGCGTGCGTGGGTGGGTGCGTGCGTGCGAGCGTGGGTGGGCGTGTGAGCGCTGGCGTGCGTCCGAGCGCGGACGTGCGTGCGTGCGTGCATACAGGCGTGGGTGCGTGTGTGTGAGCGCGTGCGTGTGTGTGGGCGCGGGCGTGCGTGGGTGCGTGCGTGTGAGCGTGGGCGTGCGTGTGAGCGTGGGCGTGCGTGTGAGCGCGGGCGTGCGTGTGGGCGTGTTGCTGTGCGAGTGCGTACGTGCGCGTGTGAGTGAAAGTGTGTGCGCGTGCATGTATGTGTGCCTTAGTGGGCGGCAATATAGCTCTGAAAATACCCGAAAATTCTGCACAGTAGCAGTAAAAATCTATCAATTCTCTCCAAACGTAGCGTTCCCTACGTGCTTGTGGGCGAACAGTTTTTGTTCTATATTAAAATTTGAAGTAGGGAAAGCTGTTTCAATAGCTCCCACCAGGTTCACTAACAATCCCGTGTATCACATAAACCATGTTTGCTGGTCTTCTAATGTCCCATTCTATACTAGCTTAAACAGCCCCTTTTAGCTCGTTCCAAGCTGAACAACCTTTCCTACGAAAATTGAGTGCATTTTGTTGAGGGAATTAATCCTGGGGAAGACGCATGGTAGGGAGTAGTTACAGCAGGTGTGCACACTAGCCTACTGCATCACAGTGACATCTGGCGAATATTCAGTTGGAAGCCAAACTTATATAGTGTGTCAAAGATCGCAGTATTCGCATAACGAACTATATGAACATAACGAAAAGATACCATATAGAATATCTTACATTGATATTGATTAATATCACTTATGATTTGTACATTTAAATTTAATTCACAGTTAAGTGATAGAGACAGCAGATTAAAATTACTTACGACTCTTACCTCCACACCAGCATCCTTTGTTATTTCGAAATATAGGCTAATAAATGAAATTACATGTTATGTGTTCCTAATTGATGTTGTTAAACACATTTTCTTACATTCTATATTAAATTTTGTTATTGACCAATTATGACAGAATCTTTGGGAATCACAGAAACATATCGTATCATAATACCACTTGTGGGCGTCTGTGGTCTAACTAACTATTAGATTCCATTGATCAGTGATGCATTTCTAAATTCCCTACAGGCGGAGGCAGAGTCTAGCAAGTCCTATAACCAGGTGTACAGACTCACCACAACCACATCAAGCGACAAGTATAGCAACGGTCCATCCGTTACCCCATCAAGCCCACCTAAGCCGCCCATCAGGTCAGTACCGTGGTTCTCCGTTGGCACCCAAACACAACCAGTCAAATACAACTAATCTGATATGTCTATCATAACAAGGCAATCTTTCTCACAACTGTGTCTACGTGCAGTTGAGGTACATTTGTACAGACATGAAGTGAGTTATGAATGCGATGTGTTTTGACAGCTGTGCTTTTGCCCACCTCTTCCTCATTGCATATGCAAAAATGTTAGAATTGCTAATACGTTTTTGTGATTTGAGTCAAGTGTAACACAAGTAAGTTTATTTTTTCATGTTGCTGCCAGCTGTTAACTCTTGTATCGGTATCTTGTTCGGCGTCTCGATTTTTGTGAGATGAGTTTTGGGTTGTGTCTACATTTTACAAGATGTCTCATCTTCTTGTCTATCACTGTTTTCATTAGGTGTGTATGCATATGAATATTACTTCTTTTTTTTGCGCAAGCCCTTTCTTCGCTTTAAATATGAGCATTCCAGTGAGATGTGTGAAATATAATGAAACCAGAATCTTATGAACATACATATATATTCAATAGATTTTGGATTTCATCATTGGATACTTTATAGATTGAAGCGGAACAAATTGTATTCCTTATATAAAGCCTACTTGACCTCTGATTTTGTTCCGAGTATAAATCCTCGCAGATAACTATAGTTTATGGAATTGCAAACACACACACTTGTGGGAGTACTAATTTCCTTTTTGAGTTTTTAGTTACATACTGACAGGATTCAGACATACAGCTCAAACAAATTCAATTTTTACAACAGTTACGAATTACAACTCCAAAAATTCAAAAAGTTCAAATAGTTCGAATTATTCAACCTACTCATACAAGATAGTGACCGGGAATGCTATACTATCTAGCGACGGTGATCGAATGATATTTGTAGCATAATTATACATTACATTGCATGTCATATGGCGTAACTATCCGATAATATCAGGAGTGTATAATATAGATCTATTAGCGATATAATCTATACGTTGCTTAATTATACACTCATGATGATATTATGCATGTCTCTGCTATAATGTTATCAAGGAGGAAATCATATCCCATCATCTTAAGTTATGGAAAATGATTTTGCTTCTGATGATATGTATAGTTAATGCTATCAATGTTGCACGCACAGTATGCTCTTATTTATTTTGTCTTATACTATATTATTGTCTTATTTATTTGATTATACTCGACGTTCGGTAATTATTTCAATGTTCACGGAGGTTACTTTCCGTGTCATTCGTGCATTCTCACTAACTGGTATTCTTTCAGCTGCACTCGCTCTGGAGTACCGTATGGCAGCAGCACTGTAAACAATGCTTAATGTTAACAGCTACCAGTATGCTTAACAGTTATGTTTATCCGTCTGACCGGGTGGGAAATCTTGTCACAACGGGAAATGATGTCTCAGAAAAGCGTCCTCAAAAATGAGCCGACTCGCCTTTGCGAACACCACCTGCGTTTGACCTGAACGCACCACCCTTGCACCACCTGCATACCCTTGCACCACCCTTGCACCGCCCATGCACACCCTTGCACCACCCATGCACACCCTTGCACCACCCATGCACACCCTTGCCAGGCACAACCTTGAACCCACGCACACCCAGGCACACCCTTGCGACACCTGAGAGACAGCATGTCAATGGTGTGACAACCTTTCTATGCTCTGGGTCGCGTGTTCAGGCGGACTAACCCTGTCTGTCGATTCTCGTACACGTATAGGTCTACTACTACTGTGGACACTCAGAAAGACAGCTACACGAAAGTGAGCCCAAAACTGACTAGCCCTGGGGCGTCGCCCCCCGCCCCGCCCCGCAAATACATGAGTGTTGGCTATAAGGTCGACTACAACAATCCGTACGAAGACTACCCGCACTACAGAAGGTACAAACGCTGCCGCCAGCCAACGCTTTTTACGTTGGTTTTTTTCTCCACTGAGATTTTGGGTGGTTTTGGCGGATTTTTGTGTGAATTCACTTATATATTATATTCGTTGCGAATCTTTACCGTAATTCTGTCGAAATTCTATTTAGGTAATATTTAGCAAGCACTTCCTTGATATGTTCTTATTATTTTAGATAACTGCATGATTTATAATTATAGTCTGCACGCAAATACACACGTGCGCGCACGCTCACAGATACACGCACGGGCACGCATGCTTAAAGCTCAAGCAACACGCACCGCACGCGCAAATCACGTATGATGTGCATGCGTGGTTTTTGGCTCATGTTTGCATTAGTAGGCGCATTGCAGTAGACCATTCACAAGTAAAACAAAATACTGTTACATATCAGCAGGAGTTAATAAAGACAAATTTGTCTTTATTAACTCCTGATATCAGTAACATTGTTGCTTTGTTGCTTGGGATTGGTCAAACCAAGTGTTCTTACTCGTGCAAAAATGAGTACTGTATAAACATACCTACTTTTGTTTAATGTGCAGCTATAGGTTTTTGTCTCGCGTCTTGGGTCAAGATACACGTTAAAATAGACAGGTGCTGATCTGTTTCAAAATGTGTATTATAGACAATACATGGCGCAGACTCTTTGCTCTACTCGCTTCCTCCTTTATTCTGTCCTCTTATTCTGACAACTCTCGATCCACCATCCGCCCTATTCTCCATTCCCATGTTGTCTTTTTTTTTCACTATTTCTTGCTAGTTTCTTCACATTTTACGTGATCCCATTGGCACCGCCAAAGTTCCGTTATGATGTGGTCTTATTAAAAACAGTAGCTGCGTAGCGCACATCATCGTGTGAAATTTACAACACACTTTGCTCGCCACATCTGCGAATGAACATGAACATGAGCATAACCAGCATGCACAGTAATACGAGCAAGAGTACACAAACCGTTACAGTTCCCACCTACTATAGTTTGTGTGCTCTTGTACAACGTACTGACTAACTACTACCATACTACCGCAACCATCTACTGTCTAACTCAACAACAACAACTACTACCACAGTTGTCTGGCAAGATCTCTTGACCGCACCAGACGTTGTCTGGCGAGATCTCTTGACCGCACCAGACGTTGTCTGGCGAGATCTCTTGACCGCACCAGACGTTGTCTAGCGAGATCTCTTGACCGCACCAGACGTTGTCTGGCGAGATCTCGTGACCGCACATTAAGTACCCGCTATTTCGCCACGCAGGTTGGAGGGGATGTCCCGGGGGGAGGGGCCGGCGCCAGGCAGGGAGGACGAGCAAGCTCACGCTACGTGGCTGCTGGCGCAGAAGCAGAAGCTGCGTGCGCGCCAGGAGGGCAAGGACTGGGACGAGGGCACGGCGAAGGCGCTTGTCAGCGAGCTGCGGGACGTACAGACGCGCATGCGCCGGTCGGAGAGCGATAGGCAGGAGCGGGAGATGTTCACCGACAACCAGCTTCTCATAGAGACGGGCGGAGCCGCCGCCGCGTCGCCACCATCGCAGACGAGTCCGTACACTGCCAGTAAGCCTCCCATCTACCAGGCCCCGCGGCTGGGCAGCGCACCTAGCTCACCGATGAGCAGGAGGGCCAACTCGCCCCAGCAGCAGCAGCAGCCGCCACCGCGCGCATGGCAGAGCCACCAGCGTCCCCTGCAAAGACAGCACTCCGATACCTCCTTCGACCGCGATCGCGATCATCCCGCGGTGGCGCCACCTGTGGCGAGGACGAGGGCCGGAAGTGCCAGTCAGATGTCGCCCCCCTTATCGCCGGGTTCCGAAAGATACTACCAGAATATCAACCAGTATGCCGTGCCAAGTACTAACACGGTACGTTCCTACAACTTCGCTCATGAGTCAACCGCGCCGGAGAGCAACCGATCACTGCATAACACATTCCACAATAATAAATCCAAATTGTGCACATTTTAAAATAAAATAGGCCCCGAAAAATATAATAAACGCCATGATCTTGGTTTTATTCTATCAAGAGCCCGTCCACGATATATTAAGAAGAGCTCTTGATATTAAGTATAATAGTTGCTGGTCTCCTGGTTCTATGTGGCACGTTTATGACGAACGTGGCAGATAATAAGCACAGCGTGTCGTCGGTCGCGTATTACAGACGGAGAGACGGCAGGTGGACACGTCGACACTCGTATACAAGCAGAAGATTGAGGACGACATGCAGGCGCTGCTCGACTCACTGCAGGAGACCGCACAGAGCGCCAGGTGATGACCGCTCTAAACCCCATTATACACTCTCGCTCTCAACCTACTCTTACACTCTCGCTCTCAACCTACTCTTACACTTTCGCTCTCAACCTACTCTTACACTTTCGCTCTCAACCTACTCTTACACTCTCACTCTCGACCTCCTCTACACCTCTCATCTCGACCTCTCTTACACCTCCACCTCTCGACCTCCCTACTCTCACCGACTCTCTCATTTCCTCTCGACCTCCTCTTACACTCTCACTTCCAACCTCCTCTATACACTTTCACTCTCGACCTCCTCTTACCTCTCACTCTCAACCTCCTCTTACACTCTCAACTTAAGCCTCCCTTCACCCTCACTCTCTACTCCTCTTACACTCTCACTCTCAACCTCCTCTACACTCTGCACTCTCACCCCCTCTTACACTCTCACTCTCGACCTCCTCTTAACTCTCACTTTCAACCTCCTCTTTTCTAGCACTCTCACCGCTCAACCATCCTTTTAAACTCTGCTCTCACCGCCTCTCAACCTGCTCTTGGTCACTCGCTGAGGCACCTGCTCCACAAAATTTTACCAGCAGAAGATATTTCGGGAGAGAGAATCCTCGTGTGATATGTTCGATGGATTTCTCGGCGAGAATAATGGATAGCGCTACACTGTAGAACGACCGCGACGCCATTAAGTCGTGATTGATTGATTATTATGTGTTATTATTATCATTTATTATTATTATTATTATCATCCATCATTTATGTCATTTATCATTATATATGATTTATGCAGGGATGAGTCGTCGCTGAGAAGCGTGAAGGGGTGTCTCGCAGTACGAGGTCGCAGCGACCTGGAGATGGAGAACACCGATTGCCAGCTCCTCTGCCGCGCAGAGAGCTTGAAACACAGCCCCGTGCTACGGATCAGCCCCGCCAGCCCTTCTCTCGGACAGCCGACCCACTCCTGTCGTGCCTACACTAAGACGATATAGCGCGCAAGGTGAGATATAACCAGAGTGTATAATATAGACCTATTATACATATACTTATAGTATAATATAGCAGTATAATATATATATATATATATATATATATATGTATATATATATATATAGGCCTACGTTATATAATATGTATATATATTATGTGAATTTAATGAATTATATTATATTATATATTTTATTATATATAATATATATCTATATTATATATTATATCTATATTATACATTCCTGATAAAATGATCTCTCTATTATAACTCCTGGGTCGTGATTGGCAAGGCATCTGTGAACGGATCATAAGGCTGCTGAGCAAAATGATGAGCAAAGATAAAAAAAATGAGAGAAAGATCAAATGCGTAATAAAGATAACATGCAACCGCATATATGCAACCACATAGTAGAAATTCTGAATCTTTGCCGGAGGGTAAAAATGTTGCGTGTAACACATTAGATTGAGCAATGCGTTTTATTTTACTGGGTGAGTTATACTTTAAGAAATACTTTAATATGTTGCGCGTTTAGAGGCGTGCGAATGAAATTTATAATAATAGATCTATGATATTTGTAGAATTAGTTTAAGTGTTGCCAAGACTGTGATAATAGAATCTATGCGAGATAATATCTTCAGGAAACTTGTATTGAAATGTACAAATCTTATATGATTAAAATGTGATTGACATTAAATAGCATGCCTTTAAGAATGACCGAGAAATTGGCATGTTCGATTTGAAATATACAAGTATTGAAAATGGCACCTTGGAATAAGCAAAGACGTAAAAGTACGTAAAAGGGTAAACAAAAAGTAAAAACTAAATAAGAAGTTAAAGTACGCATAAATAGGAGAACATACGACGGCGTTCAACTGTGGCGACTGACTCATTGCAGATGAGTGGCCTCGCCACAGAGGAGCCGATCACTAGAGAGGTCGCTCCGAGGAAGTCACAAGCTGTCCGAGTTCTGCAGCCGCAGCCGATAAGGACTGCACCAGTGGCCGCACCGCTGCCAACCGACATGTACGACGGCCACGCAAACCAGACGACCATGGAGAGGAGCTCCATGTCAAAGAGGCAGCAGCAGCAGGCTAACTCTTCTTCCTCTCACCATCAGTACCAGCAGCAGCAGCAGTGGTCACAGCAGTCCCAGGACCGCAATCAGTCGATGAACAGGCAGGAGGTGAACCCCAGAGAGCAGTCTCCCTTCCTGGAGCAGACTGTTGTTAGACAGGAGCTTCCTCCACAGCAGCATCCCCGTGAGCAGCAGCAACCTCCTCCTCTTCGGGAGGTGTACTCACCGGGATACGCTTCACAGCAGCAGCAGCAGCTTCCGCAACAGCAGCAGCTTCAGCAACAGCAACAGCAGCAGCAACAGCAGCAGGCCAGGGTGAATCAGGAGTATAGGTTCCAGCAAGAATCTAGGAGTGTTCAGCATGATCAAAGTAAGTTGAATTTTACTCGGAGCATGTTCTCTGAACTTGCTAATGATTTTCAATATATTTTTTATCCTGTACATTGTTTACGGAGGAGAAAAACGGCCACTTTGAAGTTTAGCTCGAGTTTGCAGTTTGTGCATGTGACATTATTAGTGTGGGATGCCAGTATGGTACGTGACATCTCTCTGTCTCGCGCATACGCGCACAGGAAGCCAGAGAGGGTACAGTCCCACAAAAGTGGACGATCTGGAAAGAGGTTTGCAGTTGGCCGCAGACAGGACTGGCAAGGGAATAGCTATTCAGAGCGGAAATCAACAGGTATTGACCAACGTCGTATTGATTGACTTACGGTTACTTCACGCGACGCATTGACTTCATTCCAACTGATTGCTGCCGTATGATGGCAGCACCGTGCAATAGCATCTGTAACGTGTTACGTCATGCCTCTTACTGCTCGTTTGGCTTCACTCGTGTCCAAAGTTGTGAATCTATCAGACGCAACAAAATTAAAAGTGAAAAGCCATGCACATTTTTTAGATTAGTTCGTACGATAGCTTTCTAGTTGTCACGTATATATGTGTGTGCGTACGTGCGTGCGTGCGAGTATGTGTGTGTGTGTGTGTGTGTGTGTGCGTGCGTGCGTGCGTGCGTGCGTGCGTGCGTGTGCGTGTGCGTGTGCGTGTGCGTGTGCGTGTGCGTGTGCGTGTGCGTGTGCGTGTGCGTGTGCGTGTGTGTGTGCGCGCGTGTGTGTGTGCGAATATGTGTTTGTGTGTATACATATCAAACTTTTCACGTTCGTTTCCACTCATGTACGAGTACCCATTTGTATCACACCTGCGCTCTCACTCTCACCTAGGACGGCGGCTTTAACGACGTCATCACGATGACAGCCCGGCTAGCTAACGACAGGTCCACTACTGAGTCACTGCCCAGATCAGTGCAGGCAGAGGTTCATGCTGCCCCCGAGAGAGCACCTCCTCCTGAACGACCCCCACCGCCAGACAGACCAGAGACACCAAGTGAGTGGAACCACCTAGCTCGCGTGCAGTTTTCTTTCCACCTGTGCGATGATCAGTACCTGCATAATATTTAATAATATATACATCAAATATATAAAAATGTGAATTCTTGCAATAGGTATCAGCGTATTTCCCAAGTTCTCGCTCTTAGCATATTATTATTGAATACTAATAAGCAACTAAGATATGCTTAGTCTATGATAATATCAAGAGTAAATAATAATATCACTATAATAATAATAATAATAATAATAATTAATAATAATAATAATTATGATTAATTAATAACAATAAGTAATTAATTAATTAATAATAATTATATTGCTATCATAATAACAAGTCTATTATTATTCACTCCTGATATTATTACCAACTACAGGTTTCCCAGTGACGCCGGCTACACCATACCAGAACAGGCGTCAGTTGGACACTAACACAGAGCAGCATGTAAGGATGCAACAAATGGCAGGTGGCTCACAACAATATCAGCATCACACCCAGCAGCAGCAGCAGCAGCACCACACACAGCAGCAGCATCAGGACCACACTCAGCAGCGTCATGATCAGCAGTTCGGTGTACAGCAACAGATAAGTCCAATACGTCTGGATATGGAGAGAGACCGGCCCACGACCCCAGCCTTCCCCGTGATGCCAGCTACTCCTTACATGAACAGAGGTATGAATGCGGTTCATGATATTCACATGCAGTACCCGTAGCACGTAAAGGGAACGTCTCACTCTTTTATACTTTTTTGTGATAAAGATGACTTTACCTCTACCTGCACCATTATAGGCCTACTCAATTCTTGAAAAAAATCATTTACATTTAATTAGTCATAAGGGCTCATGGCACATGTTGTTAATGAATTTATTTTGAGTTATCTTAGGCATCTTAATATAAACAAAACTTTATAATAATAATAATAATAATAATAATATACTGCTCCACAACAAGAAAGAAATACGATGCCTGTTGATTGACGTAGCCGTACCAGATGATACTATAACATCATGGTGAAGGAAAGAGACAAACTACCAAGTACAAAGATCTGGAGATCGAAATTAGGAGGATGTGGAATACTAAGACGAGAATAGTACCAGTGGTGGTTGGTGCCCTTGGCTCTATAAAGAATGGTTTTGAGAAGTACCTAAAGGAACTCCCTGGCCACCACACTGCCTAAGAAGTGCAGAAAATTACACTTCTGGGAACAGCACACATCCTGCGAAAAATTCTGGATTGAATCCCTATGTCCTAGGGAGGGACACGGTCAACCCAGAAGCCACCGGCTAATGCCGTGATCCACTTTGGATAATAATAATAATAATAATAATTGCCATATATATATATGTATATATATATATATATATATATTGCAATTATTATTATTATTACTACTTTTATAAAGTTTTGTGTATATATAACGCTATATTACCAACTCCATGTTTGGTATTACAGGAATGTCACCAGTGGCGACTCATGGTGGTGAATCCATGACCACAAATCGCGTGGAGTACTCGTACGGTCGCACGCAGCGCAGCTACCAGTCCGGCCAGCAGGAGGCGCTCCGAGGCGGCATCGCCACGTCTCCCCGCAGTCCTCCGCTCATGGGGTAATTAAGTTTAATTAATTTTTAATATGAATTAAATTTTCTGTTTTTAATTTAATTTAATTTAATTCAATATTAATTTTTTATTAATTTTGAACGTAAATATTAAGTTACCTCCTACGTCATTCTTTCTTGCCGTCTGCCTTCCCTCTGTAACTCTCGCGCAGCGCCTACCCGCCGATATCCTTCACAGCTATGGACATACAGTTCACTGCTCCAGTGAAGCTGGGAGATGGCGTATGGTATAATGTGGATAATAACATCGTAATAAACTGACAGATAGCGAGCGTGCTCGAACAGCTGCATGACTATAAAATACCAGCTGTGCACAACGCTTGTCAACACGCGCTGCTCCCACGTGCCGTAATTTATCATTACAATACAAATAATAATAATGCTAATAATAATACTAATAGTAATAATAATATTAAGAAGAAGAAGAAAAAGAAAAAGATGAAGAAGAAGAAGAAGAAAAAAAAGAAAAAAGAACAAGAACAAGAACAAGAAATCCTAATTATAAAAATAAAAATAAAAATATTATGAATCACGTGAATTTCCATCTTAGTTACAAAAACATGTAAATGATGTATATACAAACTAGGAAATATACAGTCACCATAGTAGTAGCTAGTAACCAATCTAGTAACTAGATCTGTTCTCTTCTCTGTATGTAATTTCCAGTATGGGATTACCTCTGTTATATGTAACTCTTCGTTGTGGGTATAACCAAAACCTCTGAATTGATCTCTTCTATGAGACACTTTTATATAGGACTTCCATCCGTTTGCAAGCACCGGTATGCGTGACTCCTATATGCAAGCCCCTATATTTGACAGCCCTGTATGTAACCCCGTAGGTAACCGCCATATGTGAACCACTATCTGTAACCTTCCTTCTACTATGTGAGTTCATCTGTAGTGACCGTGAGACTTCACAGAAGCTGTCATCACCTCTCACACACGCGTCTGTCAGTAGCAAGGGTAAAATATAGCAGAGCGGCAGTGAAAATAAATGTGTTTTTTTTTCGTGGGAGTGATTTATTTTCTTTTAAACCCCGACGGCTTACTGTGCGCCTGTTTCTCGAACTGTTTTTGCGCGGTGCATCACTGGCGGTTGGGTTAGTCTACGCAGCACCCCCTGCTATGTAGGCGAGGCGCATGTCTTGCTCTCATAACACGGGATAGTGATGGCATTAACGCTAGTGCTGTATAGTAGATTGGCTGTACCCGTTCTCCCGTGTCAGTAGCTCCGTTAGACGGGAACTTCTGCTGTTGTCTTGGTTGTTGCGGTTGTTGCTGTGGTCTTGCTGTTGCGTTGGTGTCACGTACACGTTATTATACACGTACACGTATTAGGTTCGAACCTTACAGCTATTGTTCTGTTCTTACGCACGTTTGGCTCGAACTCCCGCTACTTTTGTGATGTCTTATATATGTTTGAGTCGAATGCTGGTCTAACCGCGGTGTTCCGGTGTTACTTGGGCGTGTATACCAGCTACTATTGTTGTGTTGCATACGTTAGGGTTGACCCAATCCCGTGCTACGCTTACGGTTTCACATGTGCTGGATTCGGACTCCGACCAGTGTTCCGTTGTCATATGTGTTCGGTGCGAACCTTGGATTTTGATGACAGAACGAGTGGATTAGCAAAACAGCTTTGGTAATGCTGCCGTTGAAAGCTGTTCGTGAGAGTGTAACATATGGGACACACAGCGAAGCAGCAGCACACTCACGATCGTGACGCGCGTATAGCCGTCTTTAGGACTGAATCCTTTCCTCTTCGACTCGCCACTGATGGCTGAAAACCATGAGCGAAAGTGAGTAATGACGTAGTCACGGTGCAGCAGAAACTGACGCGTCTGCTTTCGGCGGGGACTACGAGTGAACCCTAGCGACCGGACCCGCACCCCATCAAGTTTATATCACTGATGCTGTCGCGATGAGTACAGAATGCCAATCCCTCTCGTGAGATACATGCATGCTGTACAGTGTATCGTACTTACAAACTCTTCACACACGCACACACACGCAAGCGCGCGTTGTTCCCCTCTGTTGTCCTATAGTTCACCTTTTTGTTTCGGAATCACATGACGTAAAATTGTAATCCTCGCTCCTTCCATCGTGTTTTGCAGCGTTTATCATACGTCACAGCGCGTTTATATCATCGTATACGTGTTCATTGTGATATATACATGTTCACATAATATTACATGTATGGAGAGCGTTCATCGTACGATATGACATCAGAAGTGTCATAATATAGACTCATAGACTATATTATGATCATATAAATTATCATATATATTATTATCGTATATATTATTATCGTATATAGATCTATGTTATGACATTCGTAATGACATGTTATATATCTGTCTTACAGTGGTGATAGAGGGACCTCGCCCATCAGAGGGGAGATCGTGCCTGGCAGCCAAGGGTCACCAGGCAGCTTCTACCAGGGCGGTTCACGTAGATCCAGCATATCATCGGTTGGTGAGTATCTGCTTACACTTTCTACAGCAGGATTTTACGTTGCCCTTGATGCGTGAAGATGCTGCATAACGCTGCATGAAGTATTGGCGACGGAACAATGCGTTCGGTAAACTCTAAAAGTAGATTTCAGGTGAAAGGTTCGGAACTAATTTCGTATTCCACATAATGTGTCGTTGTTGATGTATATGTTACATCGGGCGACGTTTGGTTCACGTGCATTGCAAGGTAACGGATGCCATGATACGGATAAGCTTCATATTAGCGTGCAATCAGCCGTCGTTCTCCTACACGATATAGACATACGTGGTCGATCTCACTCAATAATTCAGGCCGTTTTGTAGCGATTTATTGAGTAAGCAGGAGAGAGAACAAGAAAAACGCGAAGAAGGGGGAGAGAGATAAGGGAGAATGGTTACCTCGTTATCGATTCGGCCTAATTGCCTAGTAGCGCATTGTCGGATTGTGTGGGAAAAATCTTTCAGCATGAGCTTTAGCTGTTCGGCGGCTTCCACGATTGCATTATTCATCGGATTTCGATTTTCTAATGATTCCCATCGATGTGATCTTTAGTGGCTTAATGAAATGGTCATCATTGCCTAGTTAATGTACGCTGAAAGTTGCTCTAACAACGATATATAAGCGCATGTGAATTGTGAATATCATCAAATATAAGAGTCAAACAAAATGCAAAAAATGTCAAGGAAACCAGTTCTCATCTTGGAATTCTGACATACGCATTCGCGTGTGTGCGTGTTCATGTGCGCGTGCGTATCCGTGTGTGCGTGCGTAACCGTGTGTGCGTGCGTGTCCATATACGCGTGCGTGTCACCGTGCGCGTTCGTGTCTGCGTGCGCGTGCGTAACCGTGTGCGCGTGCGTATCCGTGTGTGCATGCGTGTCCGTGTGCGCGTACGTATCCGTGTGTGCATGCGTGTCCGTGTGCGCGTGCGTAACCATGTGCGCGTGCGTATCCCTACACGCGTGCGTGTCTGCGTGCGCGTGCGTACGTTTGCGCGTGCGCGCGTGCGTGTGTATGCGGTCATGCGGTCAGGTTTCGGCTTCGTCTGACAGCTAGAATTCTCACGCGCCTGGGTTTCGCTGGATGTTGCTGTTCAGTCACAGGGGTCGTCGCGTTGTGTGTAAGCGGCAGGATCGTGCCTGGCGGTGCGCGACATGCCGCCGTGTGATGTTGCTGTTCAGTCACAGTCAGCGACATGCCGCCCTGTGATGTCGCTGTTCAGTCACAGCCAGCGAAATGCCGCCGTGTGATGTTGCTGTTCAGTCACAGCCAGCGAAATGCCGCCGTGTGATGTTGCTGTTCAGTCACAGCCAGCGACATGCCGCCGTGTGATGTTGCTGTTCAGTCACAGCCAGCGACATGCCGCCGTGTGATCAAGCTGCGATGCTACTAGCATCTTCTGTCTTGAGCTGGCAGCGTCCGTGAGCGACGCTTTGTCTATTGGGTTTGCGTTTAGTTTCCCGTGTAAGCATTGGCCGCCGCGCCTGAAACCATATAGCTGCTTGGACGATTGGCTCCAATTAGGCGCTTTATTTTCGCCGACTATAGTCGGGCGAAACTAGCGGCATGCATTGCTATCATCACATGATTCCTGGACCATGTTTATATATATATATATATATATAGTTCGCGGTGACTGCGACATGACACTGCAAAGTTAAAACGTGCGGGCTTGTATTATCAGGAGTGTCATAATATAGATCTATATTATCACACTCCTGGTATTATTACACAGCGCGACTATAAAAATAAAAAGATCAACGCTCCCACTCTCTGTTCATCAGTGTAGGGGGTACAGTGTGTCGGTATCCATATGTCTGATTAGGTAATGTCACCTCATTGATGCTGGAGACTGCAATAATCGTTACTTGGTGGATTGCGGCTGACTTGCTATATATGTGTGCGAGCGTGTGTGCGTGTGTGCGTGCGTGCGTGCGTGCGTGCGTGTGTGCGTGTGTGTTATGCGCAATGCTATCATCGAGGTTCTTAATGCCAAACGCCAAACTAATTTATTTCGAGTCGCGCGCTAGGCGTTACTGCATGCACCCATGCTGTCGCGCGCACGCACGCACGCACGCACGCACGCGCGCGCGCGCACACACACATATGCACGCACGCTGCGTGTTAAACATGGTTGACGCGCTGAGTGGACGGAAGCTCAAAGCCAAACGCGGCGGCGCAAAAATAAAGCGGATCATTAATATCTGGATTTTTGTCGAAAGTCCGTGCGAACGGCGACGGAAATGCCGCTGTATAGGCGCGAACGCACGCGCCGTTCGTAATTTCTCATTCTTCATTCTTCTTTCGCGTTTCTTTGCGCGACGAAGAAAGAAATATTGTTTCCACGCGTTGCGCGTGCTCTGTAAGGAAGGCTGTCACGCGATTTTTCATCGTCCTATTTCTGCAAAAAAACGACGTGTTCGCAGACACTGTGGAGTGATTTTCAGTTTGCTTGCGACTACATTATGTAGGCAATCCGTGGGCAACCATCCACGGGTAAATATTAAAAGCGAATTCCTACGCAGCCAGCGTTCCTGCGCGCCGCGTGTATATATGCGCACGAGTCTGTGACAGAGTTTACCCTCAAATCACGGAGATTGGATACGGGCGAGTACGTGAGGAAACAAGAGTGAAGCCTGCGAGCGAGCGTGTGCGAAACGATGGTACGGCAACGCCGCTGAAGCGCGAAGTGCGACGCGCCTGAAATTGATTCAATATTATCAGCCGCCTGTGTAGGGCAGTGAAAAGCTCGACAGTGTCAGCTCTGTCTCTCTCTCTCTCTCTCTATCTATCACTACAATATC